>NC_053399.1:74201027-74367104 GCF_905171765.1 Bufo bufo | reverse complement strand
TTCTTTACCAGGTTTAATTTTGTGGTCACTTATCGTCCTGGGATCAAAAACATCAAAGCGGATGCTTTGCCACGTAGCTTTCCGGGGGGGAAGGGGGATTCGGAGGATCCCGCTCCGATTTTCGCTGATCGGGTGGTGGTAACTGCTCTTTATCCCAAGCTGGAGGCGGAAGTACTGGGGGCTCAAGGTGAGGCACCTGATTCCTGTCCTGCAGGGAAGTTTTGTTCCTTCAGAACTGCGACACAAGGTGTTCAAGGAACATCATGATACTGTCCTTGCGGGACACCCTGGAAGTAGATCCACGGTGGATCTTATTTCCCGGAGATTCTGGTGGCCAGGTTTGCGTAAATGTGTTGAGGGCTATGTAGCAGCTTGTGACACCTGTGCACGCGCTAAGGTAGCTCACACTCGGCCATCAGGATCTCTTCTTCCGTTGTCCATTCCATCTCGTCCTTGGACGCATTTGTCCATGGACTTCATCGCAGATTTACCAAGTTCCTCTGGGAAAACTGTGATTTTGGTGGTGGTGGATCTCTTCAGTAAGATGGCTCACTTTGTACCATTATCAGGTTTGCCCAATGCTAAAACTCTCGCTCAGGTGTTTATTGATAACATCGTGAAATTACACGGCATCCCCTCTGATGTGGTGTCTGATAGGGGGACGCAATTTGTTTCCAGGTTTTGGAAGGTGTTTGTACTCGTCTGGGTATTCAGTTGTCTTTCTCTTCGGCTTTCCATCCTCAGTCGAATGAACAAACTGAGCGCACTAACGAGAACCTGGAGACTTATTTGAGGTGTTTTGTCGCTGAGAATAAGGAAGAATGGTCCTCGTTTTTGCCCTTGGCTGAATTTGCCTTGAATATCCGTAGACAGGTGTCCACTGATAAGTCACCATTTTTTGGCGCATATGGTTTTCACCCTCAGTTTGGTACTTTTTCTGGGACTGAATCTTCTGGTATACCTGAAGAGGAGGGATTCTCTTCTTTGTTGTCTTCTATCTGGAGGAAGATTCAGGTTAATTTGAAAAAGATGGGCGAAAGATATAAACAGATGGCTGACAAGAGACGTATGACTGGTCCTGACCTGTGTGTGGGTGATTTGGTGTGGCTTACAAAATTTCGGCCATTATTAATCCGGTGGCGTTTCGTCTGGAACTTCTGCAGGCCTGGAAGATCCATAATGTGTTTCACAGGTCCTTGTTGAAGAAGTATGTTGAACCTGCTGAACCATCTCCTTTGCCTCCTCCTCTTGTCTTGGTAGATGGTAATCTGGAGTTTCAGATCTCCAGAATACTCAACTCGCATGTTCTTCGGGGTTCCCTTCAGTGCCTGGTGCATTGGAGGGGATATGGTCCTGAGGAAAGAATGTGGGTTCCGGCTATCGATGTCAGTGCTAGCCGCCTTGTGAACGCCTTTCACAGGGCACACCCAGATAAAGTTGGTCCTGGGTGCCCGGAGGTCACCCGTAGTGGGGGGGGGGGGGAAACTTTCACTACCTGCCCTGTAAGTGATCTGAGAAGATCTGTGAGACTTGCTGCACGTGAATCTATCTGACACATTGCTTTGTTGCTTTGGGCAGGATCCCGCCCCTTCACAGGTTCTGCTCATTAGTTTGTTAGTGATGCTATTTACACCTGCCTCTCACTATTGCCCTTGCGGTTTATAGTTTATCCTGGAGTTTTCTGCTGGTGTTTTGTGGATCTCCTGCTCCCAGTTCATTTCATTTAAGTCCTCCTTCTTTCCCTTCTGTTGTTTGTACTGGTTAGGCCTTAGGTAGACGAGGGTTCCTTCATCTTGTGCAAGGAACCAGTTGTCTTTTCGCCTGCTCCCTAGCTGAGGGTTTGTATCAGTTGCAGCAAAGCTTAGGTTCGAGTGCATGAACACTTCTACCATTGAGATTTGTTCATGTTGGTAGCTGTCAGGGAAAGGCTCAGGGATGGTCAGGAGGTGGCCTTTCACTGTTCCTATCTGTGGGGCCTAGACTGTGTTTTTGTGTTATTTTGTTGTGTTTGGTTTGCTTCCCTTCCCTCACCTTCCATGACAGACTCCTGCCCAGCAGCAACAGTTTAACTCTATGCCTTCTGTTGTTTCTGCTGTGTCATTGAGCTTACCTTACATTATATAATAAATCTTAAAGGAATATTATCTCTTCTGCTTCCATGAACACAATATATAACAGTTATATGACACCCAAGCATGAAATCACTGTAAATAACTCTGCCCTTGTCTTTAACAGACAACATAGGAACTGCATTAAGGTTATTGGCAGGTTTAGCTGTATAAACATATAAGCTATATTAGCAACCTAGGACAGGTCTTACCTGGCCAGCTACACTGCTATTGAATCTTACTGCAAAACAGAGCAGCTGATGTGGATCCTGCTGCTGAAGGAGATGAGGGGGAAAAGTGTTTTATTTTATTTTACTTTCTGTGAAGGGGAAAGTCCTGGGCATATTTCTAAAGGGGGCACAGTCCTGGGCATATTTCTGAGGGGGCACAGTCCTGGGCATATTTCTGAGGGGGCACAGTCCTGGGAATATTTCTGAGGGGGCACAGTCCTGGGAATATTTCTGAGGGGGAACAGTCCTGGGCATATTTCTGAGGGGGAACAGTCCTGGGCATATTTCTGAGGGGGAACAGTCCTGGGCATATTTCTGAGGGGGAACAGTCCTGGGCATATTTCCGAGGAAGCACAATCTGTGAAGGGGGCACAATGTTTACATAAATACTGTGGGGTGGGGGAATAATTACTATGTGGGGGTATTGAGGGGATTTGGTGGGATTAGGTGTTTAGTTATGTTTTAGGTGGAGTTAGAGGCGTGGCCACATAGTGTCCCTCTTCCTTCATTTCAAACGAGGTATGAGGTTTGTTGTGACCTCCGCCTCCCTGTGCAACTTTGTGGGAACTGAGGCACGAGCACATTTTCATGAAACACAATTAGTGTCAAGTAGACAGTACAAGTTCCACTCAAGTCTCTCTGTTCTCTCTGACAGCGCGGTGCAGGAACACGTCAGGCAGGAAACTTTGAGAGATAGCCGCGCTTTCATTGGTGGCTGGTGGGACTCCTCCTCCTGAACTCCGTCACTGCTCCACTTTCCTCCAGCACAGCATTGACCTCCATCTCACTGCACTGTGCGCGCATGCGCAGTGCAGACTTCAGAGTTCGGGGCACAGGTTTTATTGGCTGTTTTTTTTCTGCTGGATGCTACGGGCGGCAGAAGAAAACACCCGGGTTTTGCAGACTGTCTGTAAATTTACGCACAGTTGGCAACCGTGGCTAGGTGAAGGCATTTTTTTCTTAAAAACGAAGTATGGTGACCGGTCTAGTGACAAATGGCAACAATAAAGTCTTGTCGCCATTTACGATCCTAAGTCGCACTGGCGAACATTGGTCGTCATATGGAGCACTGTCATGTATGAGCAGAGCAGCGTTATCACTAATACCTGCCCCCCGCCACATAATGGGAGCAGTGACCCCCTCCCCAGATAACACACAGGTAAGTGTTCTAGGACTGACCTCATCAGAACCTGCATTGTCCCTCCACATGGAGGAGGTGTCATATGTCCTAAGAGACATCTGGAGGGACAGGAAGGCCATATCTGCTTCTATGGGGCGGATTATGGGTCTGAGCAACTCCCAGGTTATACAGAGCTGTAATATGTACATGAGCCCTTACCGCCTTAGAGCGCTTATCTCTGTCTGGACTATATTAAAGCTGTATGGCGGTATTATTACTGATGACCCCGGCTGTAATTTACTCAGAATGGAGACGATTACTGCTAGTTATCAATAAGTAATCAATACCAGAAGAATCCAGAAAAACCCTGAATGTAGTGTAATGTCTACTAATAATCCATCCCCCAAATAACTGACTGAGCGAGGGCAGAGCCACATGTGTCCTGTAGTAATGTGAGGAGGAGAATGGGGGCCACAATAGATGGTGGAGGAAGGAGACTGAGGGCAACAATAGATGGTGGAAAAAGGAGAATGGGGCCACAATAGATGGTGGAGGAAGAAGAATGGGGGCCACAATAGATGGTGGAGGAAGGAGAATGTGCGCCACCATAGATGGTGGAGGAAGGAGAGCTCTCAGCAGCTGATAACACTGAGACAAGTTCCTCCAGCTTTATGACTATTGTACATTCATGTGCTGCCATCATCACTGATTTATGACATGCCATAAAGTAAGGACACTTCTCAGGGGTGCTGGATTTCTAGGACATGGACATATAGTATAGCTGCCGCCATTCCTGACATCCACCACACACAAGAGGCGGCTTCTAGTGATGACATTTATGGATTTTACTAACAGCCGGGGACATTTTCTCTCCACAGTCACAATCTACAGATTTTATACTAACGCTCTGTGGACGCCTCACCCACATCTCATCTTCTTATTCTTACAGTTTGGCTGATAATGGTCTACCAGACACTTCCTGCATCCAGTTGGCATCTGTTATAAGGAATAACCAGTCCCTGAAGATACTTGACTTGTCTGGTAACCGACTGTCTGGTCCTCACTTCAGTCACTTGATGGAGGCTCTGTCCAGTCCGACCTGCAGGATAGAGGATTTACGGTGAGTGTAAGAGATGTGTACAGGACTGAGACATGTGGGGCACAAGTTATACATGGATTTTATTATATTTTATGTTCCACACCATTGTTATGTCTATGAGATAAACTGCTGACTGCTTCTTAAAGAGGACCTTTCACCGATTCTTACCCTATGAACTAACTATACAGATATGTAGAGCGGCGCCCGGGGATCTCACTGCACTTACTATTATCCCCGGGCGCCGCTCCGTTCTCCCCTCCGGTATCTCCGCTCACTAAGTTATAGTAGGCGGAGATACCAGTCCCTAAGTTATGGTAGGCGGAGTCGGCCCTAGCACTGGCCAATCGCAGCGCAGAGCTCACAGCCTGGGAGGTTATTTTCTCCCAGGCTGTGAGCTCTGCAATGCGATTGGCCAGCGCTAGGGCAGACTCCGCCTACCATAACTTAGGGAACGGAGATACCGGAGGACATAGCAGGAGAACGGAGCGGTGCCCGGGGATAATAGTAAGTGCAGTGAGATCCCCGGGCGCCGCTCCACATGTATGTATACTTAGTTCATAGGGTAAGAATCGGTGAAAGGTCCTCTTTAATATGTGATGTCTCCGGTGTCGGACTGGGGTGCCTAGGGCCCACCAGTAAAATGTATTTTGGGGGCCCACCGTACGGATACATAAGATATTACCTGCTCACACAGCAGCAAGATGCTACCAGATGACTGAATATGGGGGCCCCTGCAGCAACTTTGAGAAGGTAGGTCCTGGGGAGAAGAGAACACTGGTAGCTTTCCTCTATGACTAGAAGTCATCTCAGCTCTGATCGTGTCTATAATAACAAACTGGGGAGTTTCTTTAATAATCTATCAAGCGAGGTGTTTTTTTATGAACCTGGGCTGGTTGAGGGGCTGTACATTGAATATACAGTACAGACCAAAAGTTTGGACACACCTTCTCATTCAAAGAGTTTTCTTTATTTTCATGACTATGAAAATTGTAGATTCACACTGAAGGCATCAAAACTATGAATTAACACATGTGGAATTATATACAGAACAAACAAGTGTGAAACAACTGAAAATATGTCATTCTAGGTTCTTCAAAGTAGCCACCTTTTGCTTTTGGCATTCTCTTGATGAGCTTCAAGAGGTAGTCCCCTGAAATGGTTTTCACTTTACAGGTGTGCCCTGTCAGGTTTAATAAGTGGGATTTCTTGCCTTATAAATGGGGTTGGGACAATGAGTTGCGTTGAGGAGAAGTCAGGTGGACACACAGCTGATAGTCCTACTGAATAGACTGTTAGAATTTGTATTATGGCAAGAAAAAAGCAGCTAAGTAAAGGAAAACGAGTGGCCATCATTACTTTAAGAAATGAAGGTCAGTCAGTCAGCCGAAAAATTGGGAAAACTTTGAAAGTAAGGGCTATTTGACCATGAAGGAGAGTGATTGGTTGCTGCGCCAGATGACCTAGCCTTCACAGTCACCGGACCTGAACCCAATCGAGATGGTTTGGGGTGAGCTGGACCGCAGAGTGAAGGCAAAAGGGCCAACAAGTGCTTAAGCATCTCTGGGAACTCCTTCAAGACTGTTGGAAGACCATTTCAGGGGACTACCTCTTAAAGCTCATCAAGAGAATGCCAAGAGTGTGCAAAGCAGTAATCAAAGCAAACGGTGGCTACTTTGAAGAACCTAGAATATAACATATTTTCAGTTGTTTCACACTTGTTTGTTATGTATATAATTCCACATGTGTTAATTCATAGTTTTGATGCCTTCATTGTCATGAAAATAAAGAAAACTCTTTGAATGAGAAGGTGTGTCCAAACTTTTGGTCTGTACTGTATGTATGTAGTGCAGTCAGTCTACTGTGTTATGGGCCACTTGTGCAGGGGGTGGGAGAATAGGGACCCACCGGGGGATTCACCTGTACCCCTGTGGACCAGTCCGAGCCTGACATCAACCACTAATGTCTGACGAATGCAGCAGGTCCAGTTGTGACAGACGCCACAATCTGTATATAATAATTGTCTTCTGTGTCATCAGTTGTGGTAAATCCATTCTATAACCTGCAGCCTCCAGATGAAAGTGTCACAATCTGCAGCAGATTTATCATCTTCTGTCCACTAGAGATGGCCTGTCGGTTTGCCCGGCGGTCGTTTTTCGGCAAATTTTGCTCGTTCGTGGTTTGCCGAACGAGCGAACATATGGCGATGTCCGCCGGTGCCGTATTCTTTTACATTGTGAAGAACTTTTACCCATGACACATACATCAGGTGGTACAGGACAGCCAATTGAGACGTTTCAGCACATGGACATACCCCCTAACTTATAAATAAACCTGATCTTGCCGCCATTTTACATTCAGTCTTTTGCCAGTGTAGGGAGAGGTTGCTGTGTGGAGCAGGGACAGACTGTTAGGGACACCAAACGTTAGCTAATAGGGCCACAAAAGTCCTTTTAAGGACTGGTATATCGATAGGTGTGACTTACTGAGGGGTGTAATATACTTATAATATACTTTCTAACATAGAAAGTATATTATAGTGCATTTGTATTGTGCAGCAGTTGTGTGCTGTTCTGCTGCGATACTGCAGCTACACAGAGTTCCAAATGCTAGTGGAACAAATAATTTCTACTGGTGTGAGATACCAGTTGCCCCCCCCCAAAAAAAACTGATTGAAGCAGGGGTGTGATATATCAATTATACTTTCTATATAGTGCATTTGGGTAGTGCAGCATTTGTTTGCGGTTTTGCTGCATTACCTCAGCTACACAGAGTGACAAACGCTATTGGAACAAATTATTTCTACTGGTGTGATATACCAGTTGCCCCCCCCAAAAAAACTGATTAAAGCAAGGGTGTTATATACCAATAATATACTTTATATATAGTGCATTTAGGTAGTGCAGCATTTGTTTGCGGTTTTGCTCCGTTACCGCAGCTACACAGAGTGTCAAACGCTATTGGAACAGATAATTTCTACTGGTGTGATATACCAGTTGCCCCCCCCCCCCCCCAAAAAAAAAAAGTGATTGAGGCAGGGGCATGATATACCTTCTTCCACAAATACTGCTCTTCTATAGGAACTTGACTTTTATCACAGGGTCATTTTGAAAATGACAGGCAGAGGAAGAGGCAGGCCATTCCGCAATGGTGGGGGTCGGGCAGGTGCACCAGGCCGGAGCCTAAGTGGGAAGTTGCAGAAGGTGCATGCGATTACGTCAAAGGACACACCAGACTTGGTTGAGTGGCTCACTCAGCCTTCCGCATCTGCACCCTCCTCATCCTCTCTATCTGCACCCTCTTCTCTCTCTGCTGTGTTAACCCCCAAAGACACAACCACCACCACCACCATATCCCCTCCGCTCAAGTCAGAGGAATTATTTTCCCATCCATTACAAGACCTTACCAATGCGCAGCCATTCTTGGCATCGGATCAGGAAGAGGAGGTATCAACGGTCGCCACCCAGCAGTCTGACAACAGACCCAGATCAGCCCAAGGAGGGTGGTCTCCGCTGTTGCTGCCTACTCCGAGATCTTTGGTGCTGGTGAAGGTGACGATGATGACGTGTCGATGGACGTCACGTGGGTGCCCACAACAGAGGAAGAGGAGGGAAGTTCAGAGGGAGAGACGGAGCAGCAGATAGGGAGAATAAGGAGGAGAAGCAAGCAGAACTTACAGTGCAGGCAAAAAGCAGACTGCTAATGTATCTGGAACGAGCCATTCACCATGCACAGTCACATCTGGTGCTCCCAGGATGCCGGCACATGGCTCCGCAGTGTGGGCTTTTTTTAACATGTCCGCTGCTGACAAAAATGTTGCCATCTGCAGCCTATGCTGTCAACGCATAAGTCGCGGTAAGCCCAACACTCACCTATGGACGACCACCTTAAGAAGGCACCTGGACACCCATCACCGAGCCCAGTGGGAGAAGCACCATCAGAACCCACAAAGCCACACTACCGACGCTCCACGTCCTGCCTCTTCTCCTTTGCTCTCCTCCCATTTGTCCTCGACTCCACCTTCCACCGTGCCGTCGTCGCGTTCATCTAGCAAAAGATAGGCTTCCGTGGCCCAAATGTTAGAGCAAAAAAAGATGATGACACCGGATAACCCTGTGAACCGAGAGCAAGGCAGGTGATTTGACTCCACAACCAGAAAAGAGTGCGTACGCAGAAGTCAAGATTAAGAAAATAGCATTTACTATTAACCACCTCAGCCCCCATGGCTTAAACACCCTGAAAGACCAGGCCACTTTTTACACTTCTGACCTACACTACTTTCACCATTTATTGCTCGGTCATGCAACTTACCACCCAAATGAATTTTACCTCCTTTTCTTCTCACTAATAGAGCTTTCATTTGGTGGTATTTCATTGCTGCTGACATTTTTACTTTTTTTGTTATTAATAAAAATTTAACGATTTTTTTGCAAAAAAATGACATTTTTCACTTTCAGTTGTAAAATTTTGCAAAAAAAACGAGATCCATATATAAATTTTGCTCTAAATTTATTGTTCTACATGTCTTTGATAAAAAAAAAATGCTTGGGTAAAAAAAAAATGGTTTGGGTAAAAGTTATAGCGTTTACAACTATGGTACAAAAATGTGAATTTCCGCTTATTGAAGCAGCTCTGACTTTCTGAGCACCTGTCATGTTTCCTGAGGTTCTACAATAGCCAGACAGTACAAACACCCCACAAATGACCCCATTTCGGAAAGTAGACACCCTAAGGTATTCGCTGATGGGCATAGTGAGTTCATAGAACTTTTTATTTTTTGTCACAAGTTAGCGGAAAATGATGATTTTTTATTTTTTTTTCTTACAAAGTCTCATATTCCACTAACTTGTGACAAAAAATAAAAGCTTCCATGAACTCACTATGCCCATCAGCGAATACCTTGGGATGTCTTCTTTCCAAAATGGGGTCACTTGTGGGGTAGTTATACTGCCCTGGCATTCTAGGGGCGCAAATGTGTGGTAAGGAGTTTGAAATCAAATTCTGTAAAAAATGGCTGGTGAAATCCGAAAGGTGCTCTTTGGAATGTGGGCCCCTTTGCCCACCTAGGCTGCAAAAAAGTGTCACAACATGTGGTATCTCCGTATTCAGGAGAAGTTGGGCAATGTGTTTTGGGGTGTCATTTTACATATATCTATGCTGGGTGAGAGAAATATCTTGGCAATAGACAACTTTGTATAAAAAAAATGGTAAAAGTTGTCTTTTGCCAAGATATTTCTCTCACCCAGCATGGGTATATGTAAAATGACACCCCAAAACACATTCCCCAACTTCTCCTGAATACGGAGATACCACATGTGTGACACTTTTTTGCAGCCTAGGTGGGCAAAGGGGCCCATATTCCAAAGAGCACCTTTCGGATTTCACTGTTCATTTTTTACAGAATTTGATTTCAAACTCCTTACCACACATTTGGGCCCCTAGAATGCCAGGGCAGTATAACTACCCCACAAGTGACCCCATTTTGGAAAGAAGACACCCCAAGGTATTCGCTGATGGGCATAGTGAGTTCATGGAAGTTTTTATTTTTTGTCACAAGTTAGTGGAATATGAGACTTAGTGGAAAATGATGATTTTTATTTATTTTTTTTCTTACAAAGTCTCATATTCCACTAACTTGTGACAAAAAATAAAAACTTCCATGAACTCACTATGCCCATCAGCGAATACCTTGGGATGTCTTCTTTCCAAAATGGGGTCACTTGTGGGGTAGTTATACTGCCCTGGCATTCTAGGGGCCCAAATGTGTGGTAAGGAGTTTGAAATCAAATTCTGTAAAAAATGGCCAGTGAAATCCGAAAGGTGCTCTTTGGAATATGGGCCCCTTTGCCCACCTAGGCTGCAAAAAAGTGTCACACATGTGGTATCTCCGTATTCAGGAGAAGTTGGGGAATGTGTTTTGGGGTGTCATTTTACATATACCCATGCTGGGTGAGAGAAATATCTTGGCAAAAGACAACTTTGTATAAAAAAAATGGTAAAAGTTGTCTTTTGCCAAGATATTTCTCTCACCCAGCATGGGTATATGTAAAATGACACCCCAAA
This sequence comes from Bufo bufo, assembly GCF_905171765.1. Classification (NCBI taxonomy): domain Eukaryota; kingdom Metazoa; phylum Chordata; class Amphibia; order Anura; family Bufonidae; genus Bufo; species Bufo bufo. Next base: position 74,356,487 of record NC_053399.1, on the reverse strand, counting down.
ACACATTCCCCAACTTCTCCTGAATACGGAGATACCTCATGTGTGACACTTTTTTGCAGCCTAGGTGGGCAAAGGGGCCCACATTCCAAAGAGCACCTTTCGGATTTCACTGGTCATTTTTTACTGAATTTGATTTCAAACTCCTTACCACACATTTGGGCCCCTAGAATGCCAGGGCAGTATAACTACCCCACAAGTGACCCCATTTTGGAAAGAAGACAACCCAAGGTATTCGCTGATGGGCATAGTGAGTTCATGGAAGTTTTTATTTTTTGTCACAAGTTAGTGGAATATGAGACTTTGTAAGAAAAAAAAAAAAAAAATCATCATTTTCCACTAACTTGTGACAAAAAATAAAAAAATTCTAGGAACTCGCCATGCCCCTCACGGAATACCTTGGGGTGTCTTCTTTCCAAAATGGGCTCACTTGTCGGGTAGTTATACTGCCCTGGCATTTTCCAGGGCCCCTAATGTGTGGTAAGTAGGTAAATGACCTGTGAAATCCTAAAGGTGCTCTTTGGAATGTGGGCACCATTGCCCACCTAGGCTGCAAAAAAGTGTCACACATGTGGTATCGCCGTATTCAGGAGAAGTTGGGGAATGTGTTTTGGGGTGTCATTTTACATATACCCATGCTGGGTGAGAGAAATATCTTGGCAAAAGACAACTTTTCTCATTTTTTTATACAAAGTTGGCATTTGACCAAGATATTTCTCTCACCCAGCATGGGTATATGTAAAATGACACCCCAAAATACATTCCCCAACTTCTCCTAAGTACGGCGATACCAGATGTGTGACACTTTTTTGCAGCCTAGATGCGCAAAGGTGCCCAAATTCCTTTTAGGAGGGCATTTTTAGACATTTGGATACCAGACTTCTTCTCACGCTTTGGGGCCCCTAGAATGCCAGGGCAGTATAAATACCCCACATGTGACCCCATTTTGGAAAGAAGACACCCCAAGGTATTCAATGAGGGGCATGGCGAGTTCATAGAAATTTTTTTTTTTTGGCACAAGGTAGCGGAAATTGATATTTTTTATTTTTTTCTCACAAAGTCTCCCTTTCCGCTAACTTGGGACAAAAATTTCAATCTTTCATGGACTCAATATGCCCCTCACGGAATATCTTGGGGTGTCTTCTTTCCGAAATGGGGTCACATGTGGGGTATTTATACTGCCCTGGCATTCTAGGGGCCCTAAAGCGTGAGAAGAAGTCTGGAATATAAATGTCTAAAAATTTTTACGCATTTGGATTCCATGAGGGGTATGGTGAGTTCATGTGAGATTAGATTACAAGTTAGTGGAATATGAGACTTTGTAAGAAAAAAAATAAATAATTCCACTAACTTCGGCCAAAAAAATGTCTGAATGGAGCCTTACAGAGGGGTGATCAATGACAGGGGGGTGATCAATGACAGGGGGGTGATCAATGACAGGGGGGTGATCAATGACAGGGGGGGTGATCAATGACAGGGGGTGATCAATGACAGGGGGGTGATCAGAGAGTCTATATGGGGTGATCACCCCCCTGTCATTGATCACCCCCCTGTAAGGCTCCATTCAGATGTCCGTATGTGTTTTGCGGATCCGATCCATGTATCCGTGGATCCGTAAAAATCATACGGACATCTGAATGCAGCCTGACAGGGGGGGGTGATCAATGACAGGGGGGGGGGGGATCAATGACAGGGGGGTGATCAGGGAGTCTATATGGGGTGATCACCTCCCCTGGAAGGCTCCAGGGAGACGCCTGTATGTGTTTTGCGGATCCGATCCATCTATCAGTGGATCCGTAAAAATCATGCGAACGTCTGAATGGAGCTTTACAGGGGGTTGATCAATGACAGGGGTGTAATCAATGACAAGGGGGTGATCAGGGAGTCTATATGGGGTGATCACCACAGTCATTGATCACGCCCCTGTAAGGCTCCATTCAGACGTCCGTATGCGTTTTGCGGATCCGATCCATCTATCAGTGGATCCGTAAAAATCATGCGGACATCTTAATGGAGCTTTACAGGGGGTTGATCAATGACAGGGGGGTAATCAATGACAGGGGGGTGATCAGGGAGTCTATATGGGGTGATCACCACAGTCATTGATCACGCCCCTGTAAGGCTCCATTCAGACGTCCGTATGCGTTTTGCGGATCCGATACATCTATCAGTGGATCTGTAAAAATCATGCGGACATCTGAATGGAGCTTTACAGGGGGTTGATCAATGACAGGGGGGTAATCAATGACAGGGGGGTGATCATGGAGTCTATATGGGGTGATCACCACAGTCATTGATCATGCCCCTGTAAGGCTCCATTCAGACGTCCGTATGCGTTTTGCGGATCCGATCCATCTATCAGTGGATCCGTAAAAATCATGCGGACGTCTAAATGGAGCTTTACAGGGGGGTGATCAATGACAGGGGGGTAATCAATGACAGGGGGGTGATCAGGGAGTCTATATGGGGTGATCAGGGGTGATCAAGGGTGAATAAGGGGTTAATAAGTGATGGGGGGGGGTGTAGTGTAGTGGTGCTTGGTGCAACATATTACTAAGCTACCTGTGTCCTCTGGTGGTCGATTCAAACAAAGGGGACCACCAGAGGACCAGGTAGCAGGTATATTAGACGCTGTTATCAAAACAGCGTCTAATATACCTGTTAGGGGTTAAAAAAAACACATCTCCAGCCTGCCAGCGAACGATCGCCGCTGGCAGGCTGGAGATCAACTCTCTTACCTTCCGTTCCTGTGAGCGCGCGTGCCTCTGTGCGCGCGTTCACAGGAAATCTCGCGTCTCGCGAGATGACGCGTATATGCGTGACTGTGCGCAGCGCTGCCACCTCCGGAACGCAAATCTGCGTTAGGCGGTCCGGAGGTGGTTAATTAATAAAAGCAGGTTAACAATGCAGTTAGAAAGGTAAAGACAAGCAAAATATTCAAAACAGTATAAACAATACAAGTTAAACACTGCAACAATTTTCACCTTTGTTGTGTCCGTATTTGCAGTGCGGACACTAAGAAACAATAGTCCCAGAAACTGTTCCTAACTGACCCTAACTTTCAAGCGGGTGCGCACCCCCTTATCCCAGTGGTCCAAGTGGACCGCTTACAGTTTGTGGAAGTGCACGGTGGGGCCCGATGTCGTCCTTTTCTTTAATCAGCGCAGGATCCGCAAAAAAGAAGTCCTCCTCAGCAGGCTGGAAAACCAGTTGAATATAATCCAGGATTATTACAGTTAGGGTCCATTCACAAGTCCGTTGTTTCTTTCCTGATCTGTTCCGTTTTTTGCTGAACAGATCTGGACCAGATCTGGACCCATTCATTTTCAATGGGTCCTGAAAAAAAATCAGACATTCAGCTGTCCGTTTTTTTTCAGGACCCATTGAAAATGAATGGGTCCAGATCTGGTCCAGATCTGTTCAGCAAAAAACGGAACAGATCAGGAAAGAAACAACGGACGTGTGAATAAGGCCTACTGTCAGGTACCTCGACAGCACTGTGAGTCTCTTTACTGTTTGGGGCAATCCACACAGCCCAATGTCGGCTCCACAGGATAGTTGCTGCACACAGTCCTTTTAACTTGGCTTCACTAAATGCACGGTCTCTTTGTACTCCATCCGTCTCTAGACCGAAGTTTACACAGCTGGGCTGTACAGGAATGTCCTTTAGTATCTCCACACACGTCTTACACAACACAGAACTTGTTTTCTATCTTGCCAATATGGCGGCAGCTGCAGTTCCAGTCCCTCTTCCTCCTTCTTCCTGCTCACACTGAGGCAGGGTGACATCATAAGGGGCATGTCACTTCAACACTTAGCTGCTGCCTTAAAGGACCAGTATCACATTAATACACTTTCTCTATGGTAACCTCCAATGCAAATTGGTCCTATGCTGCCATCTACTGACCAAACAAATACTGCAGGCATTTTACATTAAATTTTAACACAGTTTACCAGGATAATGAAACTTAGAGACATTACATGACTGTTTCTTACAACCCTTTTGCCCAACGGCTGCCCGCTGGCTTGTCGGAACTGCTAGCCCGCCAACTACTGTCATATAAACTAGTCCTTTAGAAAATTTGTGGGCATTGGCACACCACAATGGAAGGTCCCCAGAAGGAAATATTTCTCCCAGAAGGGCATCCCGGAGCTACATATATGGCCACGTTCAGTGCCAAGTGAATGTATCTCTGGCACACAGTGTCGGTGCCAAGATATATCTGACCACAGACATGTGGTCTAGCAAACACAGGCAGGGAAGGTACATAACTTTTACTGCCCACTGGGTGAACCTTCTGAAGGCCGTCAAGCATGCAACTCGTGGCACCAGTGTGGATTTGGTGTTACCGCCACGGATTGCATGCAGGCCTGCCTCTTCTTCTCCTCCTCCTACTCCATCCTCCTTCTCGGCTGACTCCTCCTTTTCCACTGCTACCGCCTCTTCCGCTGCGCCCCCCAAGCTCCCCAGAACATATTTCACGTGCCAGGTGAGACGTTGCCATGCTGTGCTGCGGCTATTGTGCCTGGAAGCCAAGAGCCACACGGGTCCTGCACTCCTTTCAGCTTTGCGGTCACAGGCCAATCAGTGGCTAACCCCACTCAATTTGACAGTTAGTAAAGTGGTGTGCAACATCGGTGACAATCTGCTGAACACGCTGAAACAGGGCAAAATGGCACACATCCTGAACTTAGTCGTGCAGCGATTTGTTGCCAAATACCCCGGGGTCCAGGATGTCTTGCAGCAGGCCAGGAAAATATCTGGCCATTTTAGAAGATCTTACATGGCCATGGATCGCCTTGCTGATGTTCAGTGGCGACACCACCTGCCCGTCAGACGTCTGATTTCTGCAATGGAACTCCACCTTGTATATGCTCGATAGGCTGCTCCAGCAAAATAGTGCAGTTAACGACTACCTGTAGGAACTCTGCGGCAGGACAGGTTCTGGCGAGCTTGGTTTTTTTCACCATGCCAGTGGCTGCTCATGCACGACGCATGCAGACTTCTGCGGCCATTTGATGAGATCACCAAACTGGTCAGTCGCAGCCAGGGCGCCATCAGTAACATCGCACCTTACGTCTTCTTTCTGGAGCGTGCATTGCATCGTGTCATTGATCAAGCCATCGAGGAGCAAGAAGAAGAGGAAGTTGCAATGCTGGATAAATTCCCAGGAGGGCTACTCCATCTGTACGGCATACATATTAGGACATCGTCAGACATCATCCACAACTCCATCCTCCATCAGGCAAAACTCCCTCCTACCTCAGACTTTAGACAAAACTCCGTCCTCCCTCATCCAAAACTCCATCAGACCTCAGACAAAACTCCATCCTCCCTCATCCAAAACTCCGTCCTCCCTCAGACATCAGCCAAAACTCCATCAGACCTCAGACATCAGCCAAAACTCAGTCGTCCCTCATCCAAAACTCCGTCGTCCCTCATCCAAAACTCCGTCGTCCCTCATCCAAAACTCCGTCGTCCCTCATCCAAAACTCTGTCGTCCCTCATCCAAAACTCTGTCGTCCCTCATCCAAAACTCTGTCGTCCCTCATCCAAAACTCCGTCGTCCCTCATCCAAAACTCCGTCAGACATCAGCCAAAACTCCGTCAGGCATCAGCCAAAACTCCGTCGTCCCTCAGCCAAAACTCCGTCAGACATCAGCCAAAACTCCGTCAGACATCAGCCAAAACTCCGTCAGACATCAGCCAAAACTCCGTCAGACATCAGCCAAAACTCCGTCCTCCCTAACTCCAAATATGCCCTACTACACACACTCTTCACCTGACAGAGCTGCTAGCTGCTGGAGAGGCAAAGGACCTGTGATGATGTCATGACCATGTGATGAGTCACGTGTGTGGGAGGGGTCAGATGTGCACAGCAGCTGGTAAAGTGTACAGAACTGTAGCCATCAAATAGAGCTCTGTACTAGAGATGTGTGTGTAACCTGCATGTAGCAGTGTTGTGTACTGTGTAGCAGAGCTGTATGTGTAACCTGCATGTAGCAGTGCTGTGTACTGTGTAACAGAGCTATATGTGTAACTTGCATGTAGCAGAGCTGTGTACTGTGTAGCAGAGCTGTATGTGTAACCTGCATGTAGCAGAGCTGTGTACTGTGTAGCAGAGCTGTATGTGTAACTTGCATGTAGCAGAGCTGTATGTTTACCGTGCATGTAGCAGAGCTGTGTACTGTGTAGCAGAGCTGTATGTGTAACCTGCATGTAGCAGTGCTGTGTACTGTGTAGCAGAGCTGTATGTGTAACCTGCATGTAGCAGAGCTGTGTTCTATGTAGCAGAGCTGTATGTGTAACCTGCATGTAGCATAGCTGTGTACTGTGTAGCAGAGCTGTATGTGTAACCTGCATGTAGCAGGGCTGTGTACTGTGTAGCAGAGCTGTATGTGTAACCTGCATGTAGCAGAGCTGTGTACTGTGTAGCAGAGCTGTATGTGTAACCTGCATGTAGCAGAGCTGTATGTGTAACCTGCATGTAGCAGAGCTGTATGTGTAACCTGCATGTAGCAGAGCTGTGTACTGTGTAGCAGAGCTGTATGTGTAACCTGCATGTAGCAGTGCTGTGTACTGTGTAGCAGAGCTGTATGTGTAACCTGCATGTAGCAGAGCTGTGTACTGTGTAGCAAAGCTGTATGTGTAACCTGCATGTAGCATAGCTGTGTACTGTGTAGCAGAGCTGTATGTGTAACCTGCATGTAGCAGGGGTGTATGTGTAACCTGCATGTAGCAGAGCTGTGTACTGTGTAGCAGAGCTGTATGTTTAACCTGCATGTAGCAGAGCTGTGTACTGTGTAGCAGAGCTGTATGTGTAACCTGCATGTAGCAGTGCTGTGTATTGTGTAGCAGAGCTGTATGTGTAACCTGCATGTAGCAGAGCTGTGTACTGTGTCGCAAAGCTGTATGTGTAACCTGCATGTAGCATAGCTGTGTACTGTGTAGCAGAGCTGTATGTGTAACCTTCATGTAGCAGAGCTGTGTACTGTGTAGTAGAGCTGTATGTGTAACCTGCATGTAGCAGTGATGTGTACTGTGTAGCAGAGCTGTATGTGTAACCTGCATGTAGCAGAGCTGTATGTGTAACCTGCATGTAGCATAGCTGTGTACTGTGTAGCAGAGCTATATGTGTAACCTGCATGTAGCAGAGCTGTGTACTGTGTAGCAGAGCTGTATGTGTAACCTGCATGTAGCAGAGCTGTATACTGTGTAGCAGAGCTGTATGTGTAACTTGCATGTAGCAGAGCTGTATGTGTACCCTGCATGTAGCAGAGCTGTGTACTGTGTAGCAGAGCTGTATGTGTAACCTGCATGTAGCAGAGCTGTATGTGTAACCTGCATGTAGCAGCGCTGTGTACTGTGTAGCAGAGCTGTATATGTAACCTGCATGTAGCAGAGCTGTGTACTGTGTAGCAGAGCTGTATGTGTAACCTGCATGTAGCAGAGCTGTATACTGTGTAGCAGAGCTGTATGTGTAACTTGCATGTAGCAGAGCTGTATGTGTACCCTGCATGTAGCAGAGCTGTGTACTGTGTAGCAGAGCTGTATGTGTAACCTGCATGTAGCAGAGCTGTATGTGTAACCTGCAGGTAGCAGTGCTGTGTACTGTGTAGCAGAGATGTGTACTGTGTTACAGAGATGTGTGTGTAACCTGCATGTAGCAAAGCTGTGTACTGTGTTACAGAGATGTGTGTGTAACCTGGGAACTATAAAAAAGTGTAAAAAATAAAAATAATCTGATCACCCCCCTTTTCCCAAAATGAAAATAAAAGAACTGAAAAAATACACATCATGGGTGTCGCAATGTGTAAAAACACCCATTGTATAAAAATATATTCCCCATACGGCAAACAGCAAAACAGAAAAAAAAGAGTCCAAATGTCGGATTCGCTGTTTTTGGTCGCTTCATTTGCAACAATTTCTTTTATAAAAAGTGATCAAAAAGTCTTAAACACCCCAGAATGGTATCAGTGAAAAGTTCAGATTGCCCTGCAAAAAATTAGCCCCACCCAGCTCCATACACATAATTACAAAAAAGTTATAGGGGTCAAAATATGGCGACAAAAAAAATTAATCAGATTCTGGAAATCTCCTGTCACTCCGAGTTACTCAGAATTGGTAGCCCTAATTAATAAATACATGCAACATGAATGCATATATGCCGCTTCACACAAAACTAGATCACAAGTGTTAGGCTTCTTGCACATAAACGTTGTTGGTCCATTCCGTGCATTGGGGACAGCAATTTGCAATCCCCAATGCACGGGCAACGTGCGTGCAGCGGCCGGGACAGATCCAGACTAGGGATGAGCGAACCCGAACTGTATAGTTCGGGTTCGTACCGAATTTTGGGGTGTCCGTGACACGGACCCGAACCCGAACATTTTCGTAAAAGTCTGGGTTCGGGTTCGGTGTTCGGCACTTTCCTGGCGCTTTTTGAAAGGCTGCAAAGCAGCCAATCAACAAGCGTCATACTACTTGCCCCAAGAGGCCATCACAGCCTTGCCTACTATTGGCATGGCTGTGATTGGCCAGTGCAGCATGTGACCCAGCCTCTATATAAGCTTGGGTCACGTAGCGCTGCACGTCACTCTGCTGATTCAAGCATAGGGAGAGGTTGCTTCTGCGACGTTAGGGCGAGATTAGGCAGTGATTAACTCCTCCAAAAGACTTCATTCTGTGATCGATCTCCAGCTGTGGATCATTGAAGTGCTAATATCGACTTGCTCACTTTTTTTAGGCTGCACAGAGCGTTTTTAGATCACTTTTTTCTGGGGTGATCGGCGGCCATTTTGTGGCTTGTGGTGCGCCAGCACAAGCTACCACCAAGTGCTTTTAACCATCAATAGTGTGGTTATTTTTTGCTATATCCTACATCAGCTGCAGGCTGAGCCTGTGTCACCGAAGTGCATTTAACCATCAACAGTATGGTTATTTTTTGGCCATATACTACATCAGGTGCAGGCTGAGCCTGTGTCACCCAAGTGCATTTAACCATCAATAGTGTGGTTATTTTTTGGCCATATACTACATCAGGGGCAAGTTGAGCCTGTCACCCAGCGCCTAAAAAATAGACCTGACATTTCTATTCAACCAAATCTGTACTGTTTTAGCTGGTCAAGTTATTTGTAGTGACCGTAAAAGCACAGTTTTTGTTCTGGGTTGAAAAACTATTCCCAAATTTGCCATTCTCAAAATAAGTAGTTTCTGCTATATCAGGCCTACTTGAAATCTATCCCAAAAAGGATATCGTACATTGAAGGTGCTGATAGTGTCATTCAGAAAAACTTAACACACACGCTACCGTGCAGATACAAGTCTAATTCTGTGATTAAACGTATACCTGTCACACAGCGCAAAAAAAAATAGGCCTCACATTTCTATTCAACCAAATCTGTACTGTTTGAGCTGGTCAAGTTATTTGTAGTGACCGTAAAAGCACAGTTTTTGTTCTGGGTTGAAAAACTATTCCCAAATTTGCCATTCTCAAAATAAGTAGGTTATGTTATATCAGGCCTACTTGAAATCTATCCCAAAAAGGATATCTTAGATTCAAGGTGCTGATAGTGTCATTCAGAAAAACTTAACACACACGCTACCGTGCAGATACAAGTCTAATTCTGTGATTAAACGTATACCTGTCACACAGCGCAAAAAAAAATAGGCCTCACATTTCTATTCAACCAAATCTGTACTGTTTTAGCTGGTCAAATTATTTGTAGTGACCGTAAAAGCACAGTTTTTGTTCTGGGTTGAAAAACTATTCCCAAATTTGCCATTTTCAAAATTGTGGTGAACGGGAACAATGAGGAAAACATCTAATAAGGGACGCGGACGTGGACATGGTCGTGGTGGTGTTAGTGGACCCTCTGGTGCTGGGAGAGGACGTGGCCGTTCTGCCACAGCCACACGTCCTAGTGAACCAACTACCTCAGGTCACAGTAGCCAGCAGAATTTACAGCGATATTTGGTGGGGCCCAATGCCGTTCTAAGGATGGTAAGGCCTGAGCAGGTACAGGCATTAGTCAATTGGGTGGCCGACAGTGCATCCAGCACGTTCACATTATCTCCCACCCAGTCTTCTGCAGAAAGCGCACAGATGGCGCATGAAAACCAAGCCCATCAGTCTGTCACATCACCCCCATGCATATCAGGGAAACTGTCTGAGCCTCAAGTTATGCAGCAGTCTCTTATGCTGTTTGAAGACTCTGCTGTCAGGGTTTCCCAAGGGCATCCACCTAGCCCTTCCCCAGGGGTGGAAGAGATAGAATGCACTAACGCACAACCACTTATGTTTCTTGATGATGAGGACATGGGAATACCACATCAGCATGTCTCTGATGATGGCGAAACACAGGTGCCAACTGCTGCGTCTTTCTGCAGTGTGCAGACTGAACAGGAGGTCAGGGATCAAGACTGGGTGGAAGACGATGCAGGGGACGATGAGGTCCTAGACCCCACATGGAATGAAGGTTGTGCCACTGACTTTCACAGTTCGGAGCAAGAGGCAGTGGTGAGACCGAGCCAACAGCGTAGCAAAAGAGGGAGCAGTGGGCAAAATCAGAACACCTGCCGCCAAGAGACTCCGCCTGCTACTGACCGCCATCATCTGGGACCGAGCACCCCAAAGGCAGCTTCAAGGAGTTCCCTGGCATGGCACTTCTTTAAACAATGTGCTGACGACAAGACCCGAGTGGTTTGCACGCTGTGCCATTAGAGCCTGAAGCGAGGCATTAATGTTCTGAACCTTAGCACAACCTGCATGACCAGGCACCTGCATGCAAAGCATGAACTGCAGTGGAGTAAACACCTTAAAAACAAAGAAGTCACTCAGGTTCCCCCTGCTACCTCTTCTGCTGCTGCCGCCTCGGCCTCTTCTGCTGCTGCCGGTGCCTCGGCCTCTTCCTCCGCCTCTGGAGGAACGTTGGCACCTGCCGCCCAGCAAACATGGGATGTACCACCAACACCACCACCTGCGTCAACAAGCATCTCAACCATGTCACACGGCAGCGTTCAGCTCTCCATCTCACAAACATTTGAGAGAAAGCGTAAATTCCCACCTAGCCACCCTCGATCCCTGGCCCTGAATGCCAGCATTTCTAAACTACTAGCCTATGAAATGCTGTCATTTAGGCTGGTGGGCACAGACAGCTTCAAACAGCTCATGTCGCTTGCTGTCCCACAGTATGTTGTTCCCAGCCGGCACTACTTCTCCAAGAGAGCCGTGCCTTCCCTGCACAACCAAGTGTCCGATAAAATCAAGTGTGCACTGCGCAACGCCATCTGTGGCAAGGTCCACCTAACCACAGATACGTGGACCAGTAGGCACGGCCAGGGACGCTATATCTCCCTAACTGCACTCTGGGTAAATGTAGTGGCGGCTGGGCCCCAGGCGGAGAGCTGTTTGGCGCACGTCCTTCCGCCGCCAAGGATCGCAGGGCAACATTCTTTGCCTCCTGTCTCCTCCTCCTCCTACTCAGCTTCCTCCTCCTCTTCTTCCACCTGCTCATCCACTCAGCCACACACCTTCACCACCAACTTCAGCACAGCCCGGGGTAAACGTCAGCAGGCCGTTCTGAAACTCATATGTTTGGGGGACAGGCCCCACACCGCACAGGAGTTGTGGCGGGGTATAGAACAACAGACCGACGAGTGGTTGCTGCCGGTGAGCCTCAAGCCCGGCCTGGTGGTGTGCGATAATGGGCGAAATCTCGTTGCAGCTCTGGGACTAGCCGGTTTGACGCACATCCCTTGCCTGGCGCATGTGCTGAATTTGGTGGTGCAGAAGTTCATTCGCAACTACCCCGACATGTCAGAGCTACTGCATAAGGTGCGGGCCGTCTGTTCGCGCTTCTGGCGTTCACACCCTGCTGCTGCACGCCTGTCTGCGCTACAGCGTAACTTCGGCCTTCCCGCTCACCGCCTCATATGCAATGTGCCCTCCAGGTGGAACTCCACCTTGCACATGCTGGACAGACTGTGCGAGCAGCAGCAGGCCATAGTGGAGTTTCAGCTGCTGCACGCACGGGTCAGTCGCACTGCGGAACAGCACCACTTCACCACCAATGACTGGGGCTCCATGCGAGACCTGTGTGCCCTGTTGCGCTGTTTCGAGTACTCCACCAACATGGCCAGTGGCGATGACGCCGTTATCAGCGTTACAGTACCACTTCTATGTCTCCTTTAGAAAACACTTAGGGCGATGATGGAAGAGGAGGTGGCCCAGGAGGAAGAGGAGGAAGAGGGGTCATTTTTAGCACTTTCAGGCCAGTCTCTTCGAAGTGACTCAGAGGGAGTTTTTTTGCAACACCAGAGGCCAGGTACAAATGTGGCCAGACAGGTACTGGAGGACGAGGAGGACGAGGATGAGGAGGAGGTGGAGGAGGATGAGGATGAAGCATGTTCACAGCGGGGTGGCAGCCAAAGCAGCTCGGGCCCATCACTGGTCCGTGGCTGGGGGGAAACACAGGACGATGACGATATGCCTCCCACAGAGGACAGCTTGTCCTTACCTCTGGGAAGCCTGGCACACATGAGTGACTACATGCTGCAGTGCCTGCGCAACGACAGCAGAGTTGCCCACATTTTAACGTGTGCGGACTACTGGGTTGCCACCCTGCTGGATCCCCGGTACAAAGACAATGTGCCCACCTTACTTCCTACACTGGAGCGTGATAGGAAGATGCGCGAGTACAAGCGCACGTTGGTAGACGCGCTACTGAGAGCATTCCCAAATGTCACAGGGGAACCAGTGGAAGCCCAAGGCGAAGGCAGAGGAGGAGCAAGAGGTCGCCAACGCAGCTGTGTCACGGCCAGCTCCTCTGAGGGCAGGGTTAGCATGGCAGAGATGTGGAAAAGTTTTGTCTCCACGCCACAGCTAACTGCACCACCACCTGATACGGAACGTGTTAGCAGGAGGCAACATTTAACTAACATGGTGGAACAGTACCTGTGCACACCCCTCCACGTACTGACTGATGGTTCGGCCCCATTCAACTTCTGGGTCTCCAAATTGTCCACGTGGCCAGAGCTAGCCTTTTATGCCTTGGAGGTGCTGGCCTGCCCGGCGGCCAGCGTTTTGTCTGAACGTGTATTCAGCACGGCAGGGGGCGTCATTACAGACAAACGCAGCCGCCTGTCTACAGCCAATGTGGACAAGCTGACGTTCATAAAAATGAACCAGGCATGGATCCCACAGGACCTGTCCATCCCTTGTGCAGATTAAATATTAACTACCTCCCCTTAACAATATATTATTCTACTCCAGGGCACTTCCTCATTCAATCCTATTTTTATTTTCATTTTACCATTATATTGCAGGGCAACCCAAAATTGAATGAACCTCTCCTCTGTCTGGGTGCCGGGGCCTAAATGTGTGACAGTGGCCTGTTCCAGTGGTGGGTGACGTGAAGCCTGATTCTCTGCTATGATATGAAGACTGATTCTGTGCTGACATAAGTCCAGATTCTCTGTTACGGGACCTCTCTCCTCTGCCTGGGTGCTTGGGCCTAAATATGTGACAGTGGCCTGTTCCAGTGGTGGGTGACGTGAAGCCTGATTCTCTACTATGACATGAAGACTGATTCTGTGCTGACATAAGGCCAGATTCTCTGTTACGGGACCTCTCTCCTCTGCCTGGGTGCCTGGGCCTAAATATGTGACAGTGGCCTGTTCCAGTGGTGGGTGACGTGAAGCCTGATTCTCTGCTATGACATGAAGACTGATTCTGTGCTGACATAAGGCCAGATTCTCTGTTACGGGACCTCTCTCCTCTGTCTGGGTGCCGGGGCCTAAATATTCGACAGTGGCCTGTTCCAGTGGTGGGTGACGTGAAGCCTGATTCTCTGCTATGACATGAGGACTGATTCTGCGCTGACATAAGGCCAGATTCTCTGTTACGGGACCTCTCTCCTCTGCCTGGGTGCCTGGGCCTAAATATGTGACAGTGGCCTGTTCCAGTGGTGGGTGACGTGAAGCCTGATTCTCTGCTATGACATGAAGACTGATTCTGTGCTGACATAAGGCCAGATTCTCTGTTACGGGACCTCTCTCCTCTGTCTGGGTGCCGGGGCCTAAATATTCGACAGTGGCCTGTTCCAGTGGTGGGTGACGTGAAGCCTGATTCTCTGCTATGACATGAAGACTGATTCTGCGCTGACATAAGGCCAGATTCTCTGTTACGGGACCTCTCTCCTCTGTCTGGGTGCCGGGGCCTAAATGTGTGACAGTGGCCTGTTCCAGTGGTGGGTGACGTGAAGCCTGATTCTCTGCTATGACATGAAGACTGATTCTGTGCTGACATAAGGCCAGATTCTCTGTTACGGGACCTCTCTCCTCTGCCTGGGTGCCTGGGCCTAAATATGTGACAGTGGCCTGTTCCAGTGGTGGGTGACGTGAAGCCTGATTCTCTGCTATGACATGAAGACTGATTCTGTGCTGACATAAGGCCAGATTCTCTGTTACGGGACCTCTCTCCTCTGTCTGGGTGCCGGGGCCTAAATGTGTGACAGTGGCCTGTTCCAGTGGTGGGTGACGTGAAGCCTGATTCTCTGCTATGACATGAAGACTGATTCTGTGCTGACATAAGGCCAGATTCTCTGTTACGGGACCTCTCTCCTCTGTCTGGGTGCCGGGGCCTAAATATGTGACAGTGGCCTGTTCCAGTGGTGGGTGACGTGAAGCCTGATTCTCTGCTATGACATGAAGACTGATTCTGCGCTGACATAAGGCCAGATTCTCTGTTACGGGACCTCTCTCCTCTGTCTGGGTGCCGGGGCCTAAATGTGTGACAGTGGCCTGTTCCACTGGATTCTTCTCCCGGCCGGGCCGCGCTTGCGCAGAAGACTGAAGATTTTCTCCCGGCCGGGCCGCTCAATGTCCTGAACGCGCACGCCGCCGCGCATGTGCCGTGGTGACTTATTCCTGGCCTGTATAGTACAGAGTCGGCGTTCTATACTGGCCAGGAAGAAGCCATCATGGCGCATGCGCGGTGGCATGCGCGTTCAGGACATTGCGCGGCCCGGCTGGGAGAGAATCTTCAGTCTTCTGCGCAAGCGCGGCCAGGCGGGATTCGACAGGAGAGGTGGCCGTAACCAGGGGAGACCAAAGACAACATCAGGTAAGAGGTGACTTATTTTCTAAAAAAGGGTGCGAATTGGGTAATAAAATGTATTTAGAAAAATGAGCACTGTCAAATCATTAACAGATTTAACAGTGATCATTAAGATGAGAATACCCCTTTAACCATTGTTCAGAGAATATGAATGATAACACGGACACTTTTCTCTCGCTCATGGTTAATGGTCGGCTGAAGCCATTTATGTCAAACAACTGTGTTTACTCTTTATAAATCATAATCACAACACAAACTCCCCAAATGACCCTGATCAGAAGTTTACACACCCCAGTTCTTAATACCATGTATTGCCCCCTTTAACATCAATGACAGCTTGAAGTCTTTTGTGGTAGTTGTGGATGAGGCTCTTTATTTTCTCAGATGGTAAAACTGCCCATTCTTCCTGTTGAAAAAAAGAAAGCAATTCCACCACAGTTTTACGGGATTTTTATTTACGATATTCGATGTGCGATAAAGCTGACTGGTTACTTTTATTCTACAGGTCAGATCGAATCCGGCGATACCTTATATGTATAGTTTTTCTTGTGTTTTAATAGTGATATTGAATATGTCGCCATATTTTGAGCCCTATAACTTTTTTGTAATTATGTGTACGGAGCTGGGTGGGGGCTCATTTTTTTGCAGGGCAATCTTAACTTTTCACTGATACCATTCTGGGGTGTTTAAGACTTTTTGATCACTTTTTATTTAAATTTTTGTAGCAAATGAAGCGACCAAAAACGGCGAATCGGACATTTGGACTTTTTTTTTCTGTTATGGGGAATATATTTTTATACAATGGGTGTTTTACACATTGCGAAACCCATGATGTGTATTTTTTTAGTTCTTTTATTTTCATTTTGGGAAAAGGGGGGGTGATCTGAATTATATATATTTTTTTTTACACTTTTTTATAGTTCCCAGGTAACACACACATCTCTGTAACACAGTACACAGCCCTGCTACATGCGGTTAGACACACTGCTCTATATACACAGTACACAGCTCTGCTACATGCAGGTTATACACATACAGCTCTACTACACAGTACACAGCTCTGCTACATGCAGGTTACACATACAGCTCTGCTACATGCAGGTTACACATACAGCTCTGCTACACAGTACACAGCTCTGCTACATGCAGGTTACACATACAGCTCTGCTACATGCAGGTTACACATACAGCTCTGCTACACAGTACACAGCTCTGCTACATGCGGGGTACACATACAGCTCTGCTACACAGTACACAACTCTGCTACATGCAAGTTACACATACAGCTCTGCTACACAGTACACAACTCTGCTACATGCAAGTTACACATACAGCTCTGCTACACAGTACACAGCACTGCTACATGCAGGTTACACATACAGCTCTGCTACACAGTACACAGCTCTGCTACATGCAGGTTACACATACAGCACTGCTACACAGTACACAGCTCTGCTACATGCAGGGTACACATACAGCTCTACTACATGCAGGTTACACATACAGCTCTGCTACACAGTAAACAGCACTGCTACATGCAGGTTACACATACAGCGCTGCTACATGCAGGTTACACATACAGCTCTGCTACACAGTACCCAGCTCTGCTACATGCAGGTTATACATACAGCTCTGCTACATGCAGGTTACACATACAGCTCTGCTACACAGTATACAGCTCTGCTACATGCAGGTTACACATACAGCTCTGCTACACAGTACACAGCACTGCTACATGCAGGTTACACATACAGCTCTGCTACACAGTACACATCTCTGCTACATGCAGGTTACACATACAGCTCTGCTACACAGTACACAGCTCTGCTACATGCAGGTTACACATACAGCTCTGCTACATGCAGGTTACGCATACAGCTCTAATACACAGTACACAGCACTTCTACATGCAGGTTACACATACAGCTCTGCTACATGCAGGTTACACATACAGCTCTGCTACACAGTACACAGCACTGCTACATGCAGGTTATACATACAGCTCTGCTACACAGTACACAGCTCTGCTAGATGCAGGACACACAGAGCTCTGCTAGATGCAGGTTACACATACAGCTCTGCTAGATGCAGGTTACACATACAGCTCTGCTACATGCAGGTTACACATACAGCTCTGCTACACAGTACACAGCACTGCTACATGCAGGTTACACATACAGCTCTGCTACACAGTACACAACACTGCTACATGCAGGTTACACACACATCTCTAGTACAGAGCTCTATTTGATGGCTACAGTTCTGTACACTCTACCAGCTGCTGTGCACATCTGACCCCTCCCACACACGTGACTCATCACATGGTCATGACATCATCACAGGTCCTTTGCCTCTCCAGCAGCTAGCAGCTCTGTCAGGTGAAGAGTGTGTGTAGTAGGGCATATTTTGAGTTAGGGAGGACAGAGTTTTGGCTGATGTCTGACGGAGTTTTGGCTGATGTCTGACGGAGTTTTGACTGATGTCTGACGGAGTTTTGGCTGATGTCTGACGGAGTTTTGTCTGAGGTCTGATGGAGTTTTGGATGAGGGAGGAGGGAGTTTTGCCTGACAGAGGATGGAGTTGTGGATGATGTCTGACGATGTCCTAATATGTATGCCGTACATGTGAGACAAGTCAACTGGAGTCTGAAGAGGAGTCAGAGGAGGATGGTGTCGGGGCAGAGGAGGAGCAAGAAGAGCATGCTTTAAACGTTTCTGGGATCCCTGGTGTTGTCCGTGGCTGGGAGGAGGAGACCGAGGACGACATTATCCTGGATGATAAGCAGGAGCCAGGGCACTCCACCGCTTCCAGTTTAGTGTAAATGGGGGCCTTCATGCTCCAGTGTTTGAAGAGGGACCCCCGTATAAAAAGCATAAAGGGCAAGGACTAGTACTGGGTGGCAACGTACTTAGACTCCTGGTACATACACAAAATGGCGGACATGTTACCAGCATCACAGAGGGCTGTCAGAATGCAGCACTTCCAGGCCTTGCTTCGATAAATGCTGCATTCTGCTTCTGCAGGCGCTGGCAGAGGAATTTCCAGAGAAACAGTTGCGGGTACCAATCCAACAGCGCATTCAAGAAGAAGGCGGTTTGAAGATGTGTTAATCACTTCGGATATGAGATCATTCTTGCAACCAACCCATCGACAGCCGCCCTCCAGATCCAGCCTCAGGGAACGCCTAGACCGACAGGTGTCTGACTACATCGGGTTAACGGCCGATGTGGATGCTCTGAGAAGTGGGGAACCCCTGGACTACTGGGTGTGCAGGCTTGACCTGTGGCCAGAGCTGGCACAATTTGCCATGGAACTTTTGGCTTGCCCCTCGTCCAGTGTCTTGTTCGAAAGGACGTTCAGCACAGCAGGGGGGATCGTGATCGATAAGCGCACTCGCCTAGCTGACGACAGTGTGGACTACCTCACATTTCTAAAAATGAATGAGGCATGCCTCTCGGAGGAATTCAACACGTGACGAGTCAACCACATTTTATTGAATTTCCTTATAACAGCCCACAAATATCCGCCACCACCCAAAACAAATAATGGTCCCTGTCTTGGGTAAATACAGCGGCATAAAAGGCCTTTTCTGTCCGTTGAATGCCTAATGTTTTGGGCCTCGGAGGAATTCAACACCTGTGACGACCACTATTATAATTAGTTCTTTTTTTCAAGAGGGGGGGATTTCGTTAGCCATGTTTTTAATCCAATTTTATATTTTTAGTTCTTTTAAACATATGTATTTGACCTGTATTTGTACTGGCTTTCAGTAAAATTGATATCCATTGACCGTCTAATAGACCTCCAGCCACATACTTACTTGTTCTTTTATGTATGCTGAATGCATAATTTTTGGGGCCTGTAGTACACTGGCCTGCTGGAAAATTTATATCCAATGACCATGTAATCTACCTCCAACCATATACTTATTTGTTCTTTCTGTAGGGTAAATTAATAATTGTTGGGGCTTTGGAGGAATTTAACACCAGTGGCGACCACGTGTTATCTCATTTCAACTATTATCATTAGGGTTTTTTTTCAAGAGGGGGGATTTCTTTAGCCATGTTTTTAATCCAATTTTATATTTTTAGTTCTTTTAAACATATGTATTTGACCTGTATTTGTACTGGCCTGCAGTAAAATTGATATCCATTAAACGTGTAATATACCTTCGGCCACATAATCACTTGATCTTTTCTGTCCGGTGAATGCTTAATGTTTGGGGCCTGTAGTCCAGTAGCCTACAGTAAAGTTTTTATCCATTGACCGCATAATGTACCTCGAGCCACATAATCAGAATTTCTTTTATGTCAGGTGAATGCGTAATTTTTAAGGTCCGTACTCCCGTGGCCTAAATAAAAAAATTTCTAGGGTTCAACAGGGCACATTTCAGAGAATTTCCCTTTAAGACGCCTAAAAATGTCCCCTGATTAACCACCTCAGCCCCCCCTAGCTTAAACACCCTTAATGACCAGGCCACTTTTTACACTTCTGACCTACACTACTTTCACCGTTTATTGCTCGGTCATGCAACTTACCACCCAAATGAATTTTACCTCCTTTTCTTCTCACTAATAGAGCTTTCATTTGGTGGTATTTCATTGCTGCTGACATTTTTACTTTTTTTGTTATTAATCGAAATTTAACGATTTTTTTGCAAAAAAATGACATTTTTTACTTTTAGTTGTAAAATTTTGCAAAAAAAACGACATCCATATATAAATTTTGCTCTAAATTTATTGTTCTACATGTCTTTGATAAAAAAAAAATATGTTTTGGTAAAAAAAAAAAATGGTTTGGGTAAAAGTTATAGCGTTTACAAACTATGGTACAAAAATGTGAATTTCCGCTTTTTGAAGCAGCTCTGACTTTCTGAGCACCTGTCATGTTTCCTGAGGTTCTACAATGGCCAGACAGTACAAACACCCCACAAATGACCCCATTTGAGAAAGTAGACACCCTAAGGTATTCACTGATGGGCATAGTGAGTTCATAGAACTTTTTATTTTTTGTCACAAGTTAGCGGAAAATGATGATTTTATTATTAATTTTTTCTTACAAAGTCTCATATTCCACTAACTTGTGACAAAAAATAAAAACATCCATGAACTCACTATGCCCATCACGAAATACCTTGGGGTGTCTTCTTTCCAAAATGGGGTCACTTGTGGGGTAGTTATACTGCCCTGGCATTTTAGGGGCCCAAATGCGTGCAAAGTAGTTTGAAATCAAAATCTGCAAAAAATGGCCGGTGAAATCCGAAAGGTGCTCTTGGAATGTGGGCCCCTTTGCCCACCTAGGCTGCAAAAAAGTGTCACACATGTGGTATTTCCGTACTCAGGAGAAGTTGGGCAATGTGTTTTGGGGTGTCATTTTACATATAACCATGCTGGGTGAGAGAAATATCTTGGCAAAAGACAACTTTTCCCATTTTTTTATACAAAGTTGGCATTTGACCAAGATATTTATCTCACCCAGCATGGGTATATGTAAAATGACACCCCAAAACACATTGCCCAACTTCTCCTGAGTTTGACGATACCACATGTGTGACACTTTTTTGCAGCCTAGGTGGGCAAAGGGGCCCACATTCCAAAGAGCACCTTTAGGATTTCACCGGCCATTTTTTACAGATTCTGATTTCAAACTACTTACCACACATTAGGGCCCCTAGAATGCCAGGGCAGTATAACTACCCCACAAGTGACCCCATTTTGGAAAGAAGACACCCCAAGGTATTCCGTGAGAGGCATGGCGAGTTCGTAGAATTTTTTATTTTTTGTCACAAGTTAGCGGAATATGATGATTTTTTATTTATTTTTTTCTTACAAAGTCTAATATTCCACTAACTTGTGACAAAAAATAAAAACTTCCATGAACTCACTATGCCCATCACGAAATACCTGGGGTGTCTTCTTTCCAAAATGGGGTCACTTGTGGGGTAGTTATACTGCCCTGGCATTTTAGGGGCCCGAATGCGTGAGAAGTAGTTTGAAATCAAAATCTGTAAAAAATGGCCGGTGAAATCCGAAAGGTGCTCTTTGGAATGTGGGCCCCTTTGCCCACCTAGGCTGCAAAAAAGTGTCACACATCTGGTATTGCCGTACTATGGAGAAGTTGGGCAATGTGTTTTGGGGTGTCATTTTACATATACCCATGCCGGGTGAGATAAATATCTCGGTCAAATGCCAACTTTGTATAAAAAAAATGGGAAAAGTTGTCTTTTGGCAAGATATTTCTCTCACTCAGCATGGGTATATGTAAAAAGACACCCCAAAACACATTGCCCAACTTCTCCTGAGTACGGTGATACCAGATGTGTGACACTTTTTGCAGCCTAGGTGGGCAAAGGGGCCCACATTACAAAGAGCACCTTTCGGATTTCACCGGCCATTTTTTACAGATTTTGATTTCAAACCACTTCTCACGCATTCGGGCCCCTAAAATGCCAGGGCAGTATAACTACCCCACAAGTGACCCCATTTTGGAAAGAAGACACCCCAAGGTATTTCGTGATGGGCATAGTGAGTTCATGGAAGTTTTTATTTTTTGTCACAAGTTAGTGGAATATGAGACTTTGTAAGAAAAAAAAAATAAATCATCATTTTCCGCTAACTTGTGACAAAAAAATAAAAAATTCTAGGAACTCGCCATGCCCCTCACGGAATACCTTGGGGTGTCTCCTTTCCAAAATGGGGTCACTTGTTGGGTAGTTATACTGCCCTGGCATTCTAGGGGCCCTAATGTGTGGTAAGTAGGTAAATGACCTGTGAAATCCTAAAGGTGCTCTTTGGAATGTGGGCCCCTTTGCCCACCTAGGCTGCAAAAAAGTGTCACACATGTGGTATCGCCGTATTCAGGAGAAGTTGGGAAATGTGTTTTTGGGTGTCTTTTTACATATACTGATGCTGGGTGAGAGAAATATCTCGGCAAAAGACAACTTTTCCCATTTTTTATACAAAGTTGGCATTTGACCAAGATATTTATCTCACCCAGCATGGGTATATGTAAAATGACACCCCAAAACACATTGCCCAACTTCTCCTGAGTACGGCGATACCAGATGTGTGACACTTTTTTGCAGCCTAGATGCGCAAAGGGACCCACATTCCTTTTATGAGGGCATATTTAGACATTTGGATCCCAGACTTCTTCTCACGCTTTAGGGCCCCTAAAATGCCAGGGCAGTATAAATACCCCACATGTGACCCCATTTTGGAAAGAAGACACCCCAAGGTATTCAATGAGGGGCATGGCGAGTTCATAGAATTATTATTTTTTTGGCACAAGTTAGCGGAAATTGATTTTTATTTTTTTTTTTCTCACAAAGTCTCCCTTTCTGCTAACTTGGGACAAAAATTTCAATCTTTCATGGACTCAATATGCCGCTCACGGAATACCTTGGGGTGTCTACTTTCCGAAATGGGGTCACATGTGGGGTATTTATACTGCCCTGGCATTCTAGGGGCCCTAAAGCGTGAGAAGAAGTCTGGAATATAAATGTCTAAAAAATTTTACGCATTTGGATTCCGTGAGGGGTATGGTGAGTTCATGTGAGATTTTATTTTTTGACACAAGTTAGTGGAATATGAGACTGTAAGAAAAAAAATAATAATTTCCGCTAACTTGGGCCAAAAAAATGTCTGAATGGAGCCTTACAGGGGGGTGATCAATGACAGGGGGGTGATCAATGACAGGGGGGTGATCAGGGAGTCTATATGGGGTGATCACCCCCCTGTCATTGATCACCCCCCTAGAAGGCTCCATTCAGATGTCCGTATGTGTTGTGCGGATCCGATCCATGTATCCGTGGATCCGTAAAAAACATACGGACATCTGAATGCAGCCTTACAGGGGGGTGATCAATGACAGGGGGGTGATCAATGGCAGGGGGGTGATCAGGGAGTCTATATGGGGTGATCACCCCCCTGTCATTGATCACCCCCCTATAAGGCTCCATTCAGATGTCCGTATGTGTTTTGCGGATCCGATCCATGTATCCGTGGATCCGTAAAAAACATACGGACATCTGAATGCAGCCTTACAGGGGGGTGATCAATGACAGGGGGGTGATCAATGACAGGGGGGTGATCAGGGAGTCTATATGGGGTGATCACCCCCCTGTCATTGATCACCCCCCTATAAGGCTCCATTCAGATGTCCGTATGTGTTTTGCGGATCCGATCCATGTATCCGTGGATCCGTAAAAAACATATGGACATCTGAATGGAGCCTTACAGGGGGGTTATCAATGACAGGGGGGTGATCAATGACAGGGGGTGATCAGGGAGTCTATATGGGGTGATCACCCCCCTGTCATTGATCACCCCCCTGTAAGGCTCCATTCAGACGTCTGTATATGTTTTGCGGATCCGATCCATGTATCCGTGGATCCGTAAAAAACATACGGACGTCTGAATGGAGCCTTACAGGGGAGTGATCAATGACAGGGGGGTGATCAGGAAGTCTATATGGGGTGATCACCCCCGTCATTGATCACCCCCCTGTAAGGCTCCATTCAGACGTCCGTATGTGTTTTGCGGATCCGATCCATGTATCAGTGGATCCGTTAAAATCATACGGACGTCTGAATGGAGCCTTACAAGGGGGTGATCAATGACAGGGGGGTGATCAATGACAGGGGGGTGATCAGGGAGTCTATATGGGGTGATCAGTGGTGATCAGGGGTTAATAAGGGGTTAATAAGTGACAGGGGGGGTGTAGTGTAGTGGTGTTTGCTGCTACATATTGCTGAGCTGCCTGTGTCCTCTGGTGGTCGCTCTAAACAAAAGGGACCACCAGAGGACCAGGTAGCAGGTATATTAGACGCTGTTATCAAAACAGCGTCTAATATACCTGTTAGGGGTTAAAATAATCGCATCTCCAGCCTGCCAGCGAACGATCGCCGCTGGCAGGCTGGAG
This sequence comes from Bufo bufo, assembly GCF_905171765.1. Taxonomy (NCBI): domain Eukaryota; kingdom Metazoa; phylum Chordata; class Amphibia; order Anura; family Bufonidae; genus Bufo; species Bufo bufo. Next base: position 74,332,449 of record NC_053399.1, on the reverse strand, counting down.
ATCCACTCGCTTACCTTCCGATCCTGTGAACGCGCGTGCCTGTGTGCGCGCGTTCACAGGAAATATCGCGTCTCGCGAGATGACGCATATATGCGTGACTGTGTGCAGGGCTGCCGCCTCCGGAACGCGATCCTGCGTTAGGCGGTCCGGAGGCGGTTAAGATACATATTTTTTGCTGGAATTTTTTTAGTCATTGATCCACTTCTAGTATGTCACTGTCCATGTTGTGGGACTATTTGTACACTTCTACTAAGTATTTGGTGGCTGCAAATATGAGCTGAAGGTTTATCTGGTTCGCCTGCCATTAAAGTGAATGGGGCGCCGGCTGTATCCCTAACGTGGTCCTCAGAGTGCCTGATGAAGGGCGATTATTACGCCTGAAACGTTGCTACTGACAAACCACCTACTCCGGCTGAAATAACATGAAATAAAATTATTTAATTAATCATTTACAAAGGAGTGCTGTCTAAATATTTGTGACACTTACAAGTTCTGGAGGTGGAGCTTTAGAACACAACCCGGACGTGCACCCACCCTCGCCATTCTATGAATAGAGTGCTGTGGCCAATTTTTTATAAAAGATTAAAGTGAATGGGGCCCGCCGCAAACTTAGAGTTCACGAACATTTCATTGTGTTCACAAACCGTCCCAGCCGATGATCGTTCATCACCACTTTCCACATTACTGATAAATCTGCCCCTGTCGGTCCTTAATAGAGAGTCTACTGACTGGGGCGTTGCTATGATGTCAAACGATTTGGGGACCACGCCCCAGTGGTGACGGCATATATGAACAGTAGGATGCAGCATCTCGTGCCTCTTACATCCAGTGACCTTGTTGTTATGTTCTCCTGCTGCTACCCAATGCCCTCAAGTACTATACTGCAGAAATATCAGTGCAAGACAGTCCACAAATCAAAAGTCCCACCAATAGTAACAATTCTTTCTCCTGGTGCTCCCATCAGTAATAGTACCCCCTATATCGATAATTCTCCTTGAGAGTGCCCCTGTTGTAAGTAGTGCCCCCATTCTAGGGTTGCACCAAGTATCGAATTTTCAATACCCAATCAATACTTTTGTACCCAGGATCGATAAGATGCCAGGATTTGCTATTTTCCGATACTAGTCTGCGCTACTGCACAGTATCAGAGAACATGGCAAACACCCCCCTCAGCACGCACCATGTTCTCCTTAGCAGCACAGTGGCAGCCTCCAATCGGAGCCCCAGCAGTGTAATCGCGGGGCTCCAAGCAGTTACCATGGCAGCCAGGATGCTACTGAAGCCCTCCATGGTAAGCTCCCTGCTGCCATGTGCACAAAGCCCAGGGTAGCAGGGAGAGTGTAAAGTCCTATTCACTCTAATAGATCTCTATCAGGGTGAATAGGACAAGGGTTCTAACTCCCTAAGGTGGTTAAAGTAAAAAAATATTTTTTTAAATAAACAAGTTTTAAATAAAAACACCAAAATATTGAAAGTTTAAATCACCCCCTTTCCCAATTTTACATATAAAAATATAAAAACACAACAAAAAATAAACCTATTAGGTACCCCCACATCTAAAAAAGTCTGAACTATTAAAATATTAAAAAATGACAGGAAAAAAAAAACTGGCTATTTTTAGTCACTTTGTCCCCCCGAAAAATAGGATAGGACTGTTCTATTATGGGCCAGAAGTTCCATAAAATGCATGAGCACGCAGCTTTTTTGTGTTTTTATTTTTTTCCGCATGGTATTGAGTATGGCAATACTTATTTATGGTATCGAATCTAGATTTTGGTATTGTGACAACTCTACCCCATACTGTGCTCAATAATAACACCTTCACAGAGTCCCCAGTACTAATAATGCCCAACAGTGTCCCAGTGGTGATAAAGCTCCCTAACGTTCCCCTAGTAGTACTAATGCCCCATGTAGTGCTCTGAATAGTTATAATGCCCCTTACAGGGCTCTCAGTAGTTATAATGCCCCTTATAGTGCTCGCAGTAGTTATAATGCTCTCTATATTGCTTCCAGTAGGTAAAATGTCCCTTATAGGGCTCTCAGTAGTTATAGTGCCCCCAGTAGTAATAATGCCTCCTATAGTGCTCCAGTAGTTATAATGCCCCCTATAGTGCCCCCAGTAGTTATAATGCCTTCTATAGTGCCCCAGTAGTTATAATGCTTCCTATAGTGCTCAGTAGTAATAATGCCTCCTATTGTGCTCCCAGTAGTTATAATGCCTCCTATAGTGCGCCCAGGTGTTATGCCTTCTATAGTGCTCCCAGTAGTTATAATGCCCCTGTTGTGCTCCCAGCAGTTATAATGCCCCCTATAGTGCGCCCAGTAGTTATAATGCCCCTATAGTGCTCCCAGTAGTTATAATGCCACCTATAGTGTGTGGTAGGAGCAGCACTATGAAGTGCCTTTTGCGCTGTGGCATTAGAAGAATTTTGATATCTCTGACTTTTAGTCTAACCAGACTTTCTAGTACTCTGTAATTCCTCCAGCGCCGTTCTATGGAAACAGTAGGTTTAAAGAGCACACCAAATGCTTGAAATAACTTCTTTATTAACTTCAACTTTACTTGATATATAACACTGCCGCCTCTGCAGTGGATAGTCGATGTACAAAACATTTGTTGAATAAAGTATCATAAAATGGCGGTATGCATAAGATGGTGGTTCAACTGTTCAATCTTGTTATTCAACATAAAATGGTGGATATATTTCTCTCTTGAGTATCTGTACTCTCACTTTATATTATTTAAGCACTTTATGATCTCTCTGAGAGGTATATCTGAGGTTAACCAATAGTTCACTTGCTCGACTTGGTTTGCAGTTTGCTCTATACAATTGCTTATGATCTGGTATGAGTAGTTCGCATTTGTATGCAATTTGTTTGGATTCTATGATTGTATGGCTCAGTAGTTCGTTTGTATGCAATTGAATTTGTGGTTTGCAATTGAATTTGCAATTGGTGGAACTGTAAGTAAACACACATATAACTGGTTCAGTATACAGTTCTAATCACTATATTAACAGTAGGAACATTAAATAACAGTTTTAAATACCTATTTTGGCCTCTCTGCTTCCATAAAACACAGCTCTTAGTGGAGTGAATGTCTGTTCAGCTTCTCTCTCTGGTGAACAATAATTTCTAGCAGCTCCTGCTAGGGAATTTCCCACGCAGGCTGTGTGTGAGGCTGGCTGTGATTGGCCAACACTCCTGCTGTGTGTGAGGCTGGCTGTGATTGGTCTAGACTCCTGCCCAGCAACAACAGTGTAACTCTATGCTTTCTGTTGTTTCTGCTTTGTCATTGAGCTTACCTTACATTATATAATGAATCTTAAAGGCATATTATCTTTTCTGCTTCTGTGAACACAATATATATATAACAGTTATATGACATCCAAACATGAAGTCACTGTAAATAACTCTGCTTTTGTCTTTAACACACAAACATAGGAACTGTATTAAGGTTATTGGCAGGTCTAGCTGTATAAACATATAAGCTATGTTAGCAACCTAGGACAGGTCTTAGCTGGCCAGCTACATAGTGCTCTAATTAGTTATAATGCCCCCTATAATGCTCCCAGTACTTATAATGCCCCCTATAGTGATCCCAGTAGTCATAATGCTCCCTATAGTGCTCCCAGCAGTTATAATGCCATCTATAGGTGCTATAAATTGACCCACTTACACTCTTCAGAGCCTGCTCTTCCTGAGGCTTACTCTACTAAGTGGCTTCTTATTAAGTGGAGTTAAAAAACAAGGAGTTCTAGAGCTGTGTGTGGTTTTGTGGGAGTGATTGCAGGTGGCTGAGTGGCTGAGTGTGGATTGCAGCAGAGATCATTGAAAGTTAAGTGTTTGTATTCTAGTACTTGCATTTAAAATCGCTTTTTTTTTTTTCTCTCTGCTTAATTAAGGCGAGTGCCCGGGGCAACCAGGTGCTATAAATTGACCCACTTACACTCTTCAGAGCCTGCTCTTCCTGAGGCTTGCTCTACTAAGTGGCTTCTTATTAAGTGGAGTTAAAAAACAAGGAGTTCTAGAGCTGTGTGTGGTTTTGTGGGAGTGATTGCAGGTGGCTGAGTGTGGATTGCAGCAGAGATCATTGAAAGTTAAGTGTTTGTATTCTAGTACTTGCATTTAAAATCGCTTTTTTTTTTTTCTCTCTGCTTAATTAAGGCGAGTGCCCAGGGCAACCAGGTGCTATAAATTGACCCACTTACACTCTTCAGAGCCTGCTCTTCCTGAGGCTTGCTCTACTAAGTGGCTTCTTATTAAGTGGAGTTAAAAAACAAGGAGTTCAAGAAAAGGAGTTTGGAAACTAAGGTTGGATATAATTTCCTTGTGTGATGTTGGCTTAATTTTACGTGGTCCTTCGACTACAGCAGACAGGGTCTAAATCTAAATCATTTATACTGTTTTACTTTTTTACTGTTGTAATCCCCATTTAGTATGTGTTGCACAATTTACAATGCAGTCCAGTGCACATCTTGCATGATGTATGCAGTCCTGGAACAGGAGTTCAAGGGTGTATATCTTTGTTCTAGATGTGAGCAAATTACCCGTTTGGAATCGCAGATCGAGTCTCTAAATGGGCAAGTTGCAACACTGAGAGGCATTGATAATTTGCAAAAGAGTTTGCTTCTCACCGAGCAAGCACTCTTTGGGGTAGATGAGGGAGAGGGTGACAGAGAGGAGGCTGAGGAAAGTGAGGTAGCTAGCTGGGTAAAAGTTAGAAAGCGGCGTAGAGGGAAGAGTGCCAGGGAGGCTAGCCCTGATCTGACACACCCCAACAAGTTTGCACGTTTGGCAGATGAGGGGGATGTCAGTCCGGGGACGGCACTGCTGCAGCCAGACACTTCCTCTGCCAGTCAGGGGAATGTCAGCTCCAGTAAGCAGGGAACCAGGAGAGCAGGGCAGGCCAGACAGGTGCTGGTAGAGGGAGACTCCATTATTAGGGGAACAGATAGGAAAATCTGTCACAAAGACCGTGATCGCCGAACAGTGTGCTGTCTTCCTGGCGCTAGAGTTCGACACATCGCGGATCGGGTTGACAGATTACTGGGAGGGGCTGGAGACGATCCAGCGGTCATGGTCCATATCGGAACCAATGACAAAGTTAGAGGTAGGTGGAGAGTCCTTAAAAATGATTTCAGGGATTTAGGTCAAAAGCTGAGGGCAAGGACCTCAAAGGTAGTATTTTCCGAAATACTGCCTGTACCACGAGCCACACAAGAAAGGCAATGGGAGATTAGGGAGATTAACAAGTGGCTCAAGAACTGGTGTAGGAAGGAGGGGTTTGGGTTCCTGGAGAACTGGGCCGATTTTTCTATCGGCTACAGGCTCTATCGTAGGGACGGGCTGCACCTCAATGGGGAAGGGGCAGCTGTGCTGGGGAGAAAGATGGCTAGAAGGTTGGAGGAGTGTTTAAACTAGGGACTGGGGGGGAGGGTAATTACGTTATAGGAGGGGAAGATAGTGCAGATAGAGACCGCGGGCAAGGTAATAAGAATGGGGGAAGAATGGAAGGAGGGACTAGAACAGTTCAGAAGGAAAGGTGTGGGGTAAAAAATATACATAAACCTCTCAAATGTATGTATACTAATGCCAGAAGCCTGACTAATAAAACTGGTGAACTGGAATTAGTGATGTGTGAGGAGGACTATGACATAGTGGGAATAACTGAGACATGGCTGGATGATAGCTATGACTGGGCAGTTAATGTACAAGGTTACAGTCTGTTTAGAAAGGATCGTCAAAACCGGAGAGGGGGAGGGGTCTGCCTTTATATAAAGTCCTGTCTAAAGCCCACAGTCCGAGAAGATATAAGTGAGGGACATGAACATGTGGAGTCACTGTGGGTAGAGATACATGGAGCTAAAAACAACAATAAATTACTAATAGGAGTTTACTATAAACCACCTAATATACCAGAGTCCACAGAAAATCTACTACTAAACGAGATAGACGAGACGGCAAATCATAATGAGGTGGTTATTATGGGGGACTTCAACTACCCAGATATAGACTGGGAAACTGAAACTTGTATATCTCATAAGGGAAACAGGTTCTTGGCAATAACCAAAGACAATTACCTCTCCCAACTGGTTCAGGACCCGACTAGAGGGATGGCCATACTGGACTTAGTATTAACCAATAGACCTGACAGAACAACAGACGTGCAGGTTGGGGGACACCTGGGAAATAGTGACCATAAAGTAATAACCTTCCAATTATCATTCAAAAGAGCGTTTCTACAGGGAGGAACAAAAATACCAAACTTCAAAAAAGCTAAATTTAGCCAACTAAGAGAGGCCATAGGCCTAACTAACTGGGACAAAGTCCTCACAAATACAGACACAAAATGGGATATCTTTAAAAACATCCTAAAATCTCATTGTGAGAGGTACATACCGTATGGGAATAAAAGGTTAAGGAACAAAAAGAAACCAATGTGAATAAAAAGAACTGTAAAGAAAGCAATAAATGACAAAAAGAAAGCATATAAAACACTAAAACAGGAGGGTAGCACGGAAGCACTGAAAAACTATAAGGAAAAAAATAGAACATGTAAAAAACATGTAAAAAACAAATAAAAGCGGCCAAACTAGAGACCGAGAGATTAATTGCCAAAGAGAGTAAAACTAACCTTAAAATGTTCTTCAATTATATAAATGTTAAAAAGTATAAAGCTGAAGGTGTTGGCCCTTTAAAGAGTAATGAGGGGGGAGTCGCAGAGAGCGACGAGGAGAAAGCAAAGCTGTTAAATATTTTTTTCTCCAATGTATTCACTGAGGAAAATAAATTGTCAGATGACATGCAGAATGCAAAAATAAATTCCCCATTAAAAGTGTCCTGTCTGACCCAAGAAGTACATCAGCGACTAAAAAAGATTAAAATAGACAAATCGCCAGGACCGGATGACATACACCCCCGTATCCTAAAGGAATTAAGTAATGTCATAGCCAGACCCTTATTTCTGATATTTGCAGACTATACTGACAGGGAATGTCCCACAGGATTGGTGCGTGGCATATGTGGTGCCAATATTCAAAAAGGGGCCAAAAACAGAGCCTGGAAACTATAGGCCGATAAGTTTAACATCTGTTGTGGGTAAACTGTTTGAAGGTTTTCTGAGAGATGCTATATTAGAGCATCTCAACGGAAATAAGCAAATAACGCCATATCAGCATGGCTTCGTGAGGGATCGGTCATGTCAGACAAATTTAATCAGTTTCTATGAGGAGGTAAGTTCTAGACTTGACAGCGGCGAATCAATGGATGTCGTATATCTGGACTTCTCCAAAGCATTTGACACTGTACCACATAAAAGGTTAGTATATAAAATGAGAATGCTCGGACTGGGAGAAAACATCTGTATGTGGGTAAGTAACTGGCTGAGTGATAGAAAACAGAGGGTGGTTATTAACGGTACACACTCAGATTGGGTCACTGTCACTAGTGGAGTACCTCAGGGGTCAGTATTGGGCCCTATTCTCTTCAATATATTTATTAATGATCTTGTAGAAGGCTTGCATAGTAAAGTATCAATTTTCGCAGATGACACTAAACTGTGTAAAGTAATTTACACTGATGAGGATAGTATACTACTACAGAGGGATCTGGATAGATTGGAGGCTTGGGCAGATAAGTGGCAGATGAGGTTTAACACTGATAAATGTAAAGTTATGCACATGGGAAGGAAAAATGCAAGTCACCCGTACATACTAAATGGTAAAACACTCGGTAACACTGACATGGAAAAGGATCTAGGTATTTTAATAAACAGCAAACTAAGCAGCAAAAACCAGTGTCAGGCAGCTGCTGCCAAGGCCAACAAGATAATGGGTTGCATCAGAAGGGGCATAGATTCCCGTGATATGAACATAGTCCTACCACTTTACAAATCGCTAGTCAGACCACACATGGAGTACTGTGTACAGTTCTGGGCTCCTGTAAACAAGGCAGACATAGCAGAGCTGGAGAGGGTTCAGAGGAGGGCAACTAAAGTAATAACTGGAATGGGGCAACTACAGCACCCCGAAAGATTATCAAAATTAGGGTTATTCACTTTAGAAAAAAGACGACTGAGGGGAGATCTAATTAATATGTATAAATATATCAGGGGTCAGTACAGAGATCTATCCCATCAGCTATTTATCCCCAGGACTGTGACTGTGACGAGGGGACATCCTCTGCGTCTGGAGGAAAGAAGGTTTGTACACAAACATAGAAGAGGATTCTTTACGGTAAGAGCAGTGAGACTATGGAACTCTCTGCCTGAGGAATAATATTACAGGCTATGGCTACTAGAGAGGGGTCGTTGATCCAGGGAGTTATTCTGATTGCATGATTGGAGTCGGGAAGGAATTTTTTATTCCCCTAAAGTGGAGAAAATTTGCTTCTACCTCACAGGGTTTTTTTGCCGTCCTCTGGATCAACTTGCAGGATAACAGGCCGAACTGGATGGACAAATGTCTTTTTTCGGCCTTATGTACTATGTTACTATGTTACTATGTATAGGGCTCCCAGCAGTTACAATGCCCCCTATAGTGCTACTAGCAGTTATAATGACCTCTAGTACCTCAGTACATATAATGCAGTATATATTAATCCCCAATAATTATAATGGTCCCCTGTAAAGCCCCTAGGAGTTGTAGTGTCCCCCTGAAGTACCCTCAGTGTGTATAATACCTCCTATAGTACCCCAATAGTTGTTATTCCCCCTGTAGCACCCTCAGAAGATATAATGTCGCCTGTACTGCCCCCAGTTGTTATAATGGACCCCTATAGTTATAATGCCCCCACATAGTGCCTTCACTAGGTATGTTATTTTTCGAGACTCCTTGTAGTTAAAACACCCACCCTCACATAGTGTCCCCAGTAACATCTATCACCCTATTCCTGTTATTCCTGCCGTCTCCGTCTTCTGGCTTGTGGGCTGAGTTTCCAGCTTCTGGGCTCAATTGATTACATTAAGGTCATCGAGCCGCTTGTGACCTGATGCAGACGGTCACTATGATGTCATCACAAACACCTGTCCTAGTGGCCTATGAGAGTGAGCTGTGGGGCAGCGAGACATTGGATCCAGTGTCCAGTTGCAGTAATTAAGGGTACTTTCGCACTAGCATTGTTAGAATCCGGCAGGCAGTTCCGGCAACTGAGCTGCCTGCCGGATCCAGCAAGCCATATACAAACAGCTTTTTTTTTACGGATCCGTTAGACGGATGATATACTGGATCCATCTCATCCGATATCATCCGGAATAACCGATCTGGTATTTAAATTTTTTCTAAGATCAAAAGCGAAACTAGCTACTCCTATATCCCGGCTCCTGCGCAGACCACAAAACCGGATCCGGCGATGCGGCAATTTCCAAAACACTTGGTACCGAATCCCGCATTAATAGATCTCTATGGAAATTAATGACGGATAAGGCAAGTTCGGTATTGTTCCGGGATTTTGGCCGGAAAAAATACTGCAGCAAGCTGCAGTATTTTGTCCGGTTAAATACTGTACAAGGGACGGAACGGAAGACATCCTGATGCATACTGAACGGATTGCTTTCTATTCAGAATGCATTGGGATAAATCTGATGCTTTTTGTCCGGTATTAAGACCCTTTACTGGATTTCAATACCGGGACACAACATTCGAAGCCCAAGCCTCGGATAAGCCTGCAGAGACTCAAACTCTAGTTTTTGTTTCCAATATAAAATGTGCCCCATTTATAAACAAAGGCTCCTCTCTGTGTCTTTGGGGTACAGGCACTACATGCTCACAGCTGCAGATGATTTTGGGATTAGTCACATTGTGCCGTGTAGTCTGATTGGTGAAGACTAGTGATGATCGAGCACCAAAGTATTCGGGTGTTCGGGCCGAACACATTGCTATATTTGTGTGCTCGGCCGAGCACCCGAGTATAATAGAACTCAATGGGAGACAACCAGGAACCCCCTGCTCTGAAGAGGAAAGGGTGCTGACTGGTCCATTGGAAAAGGTCATAAAGTGACAGAAACACCACCGAAATGGATCGGGAACAGCATGGGGATGATGTCTGGATGCATCTTGGACTCCCAGGTCGCTGCTGGGAACCATTAAATTTTACATGAGTGCTGCAAAAAATTTAAAGCAAGAGGCACTCCGAAACAGCCTGTATATCACATAAAGAATGGCTTTATTCACATTGTGATACAATTGTTCAGGTAGTGGGACTCCTACACTCATAAAGCCTATGCACTAAGTGAAAGGGCTGCCAAAAATTATAAGGAATCGGCACTTCAAAACACCCTTTGTTACACATAAAGGAGGGCATCATACACACCCTTGAAAAATTATGATTGCGAGGTTGGAGAGCTGACCCTGTAAAACATTATATGCGAGGGCTGCTGCTGAGCTGACCCTCTAAAACATTAGGGGCCAGGGCCTGTTGGTGAGCTTATGTTCTAAAACTTTATATGCGAGTGCCTGCTGGTGAGCTGACCCTGTAAAACATTATATGCGAGGGCCTACAGGTGAGCTGACCCTATAAAACATTATATGCGAGGGCCTACAGGTGAGCTGACCCTGTAAAACATTATATGCGAGGGCCTGTAGTTGAGCTGACCATGTAAAACATTATATGCGAGGACCTGCTGCTGAGCTGACCCTCTAAAACATTAGGGTCAAGTGCCTGCTTGTGAGCTGATGCTCTAAAACATTATATGCGAGTGCCTGCTGGTGAGCTGATGCTCTAAAACATTATATGTGAGTGCCTGCAGGTGAGCTGATGCTATAAAAAAAACTTTAGTTGAGTGCCTGCAGGTGAGCTGATGCTATAAAAAAAACTTTAGTTGAGGGCCTGCAGTTGAGCTGACCCTACAAAAAAAATTAGGATGGAGGGAATATATACAATCTGGATGAGGAGGATAAATCAAGATTCAACCATATATTCTTTTTTGTGGTGGAAAATGTGCATGGAAATACACTACAGTAGATTGAGTACATTATAAATGATGGATGAAATTGCCTTTATGTTAATCATCAGCTCAGCTCTCCTCTGGTGGAGTTGAGAAGTCAGGGGCAATCCAGGCCTTGTTCATTTTTATCTGAGTCAACCTGTCAGCATTGCCAGTGGACAAGCGGATACGCTTATCTGTTATAATGCCACCAGCAGAACTAAATACCCGCTCAGACAAAACGCTGGCAGCAGGGAAGGCCAGGCCAGCACCTCCAAGGCATAGAGGACAAGTTTGTGCCATGTGTCCAGCTTGGACACCCAGTAGTTGTAAGGCACTGAGGGATCATTTAGGACGCTGACATGGTCTGCTATGTATTCCTTCACCATCTTCCATAACTTTTCCCTTCTTGTACCACTAGGCCGCGCTTCAGGGTGAGGTTGCTGGCGGGGTGTCATGAAAGTGTCCCATGCCTTGGAGAGTGTTGCCCTGCCTTTGTTGGAACTGCTGTGTGTTCCCCTTGTCTCCCTTCCTCGTTTGCATAAGGAAATATGGACTTGCCGCCAGCGTTGTCAGATGAAAATTTTTGGAGCAATCTCTCAACAAGTACCTTCTGGTATTGCACCATTTTACTCGTCCTCTCCACCACAGGAATGAGAGATGAGAAGTTCTCTTTGTAGCGGGGGTTGAGAAGGGTGAACACCCAGTAATCCATGTTATCTAAAATGCGTATAACGCGAGGGTCGCTGGAAAGGCAGCCTAACATGAAGTCAGCCATGTGTGCCAGAGTACCAACAGGCAAGACATCGATGTTGACATCAGGATGACTCTCCATCTCCTCATCCTCTTCCTCCTCTTCTGCCCATCCACGCTGAACAGATGGAATTAAAGTTCCATGGGTACTACCCTCTGTAGCAGAGGCAACTGTCTCCAGCTCCTCTTCATGGTCCAATTGGCCCTGAGAAGACGAACTAAGGGTGGGCTGGCTATCACCCTGTGTAATGTCCTCCCCCATTTCCTCGTCTGCCACATTCAGAGCGTTGTCCTTAATTGTGAGCAGCGATCGTTTGAGTAGACAAAGCAGTGGGATGGTTACGCTGATAATAGCATTATCGCCAATAACCATCTGTGTGGATTCATCAAAGTCTTTTAAAACTTAGAGGTCTGACATCAATGCCCACTCCTCGCTTGTGAATAGTGGCAGTTGAATCGAAAGGCGACGACCATGTTGCAGCTGGTATTCCACAACTGCCCTCTGCTGCTCACAAAGCCTGGCCAACATGTGGAACGTAGAGTTCCAGCGCATGCTCAACTCTCACAACAGTCGGTGAGCTGGAAGCCGGATGCGCTCCTGCAGCGTTGACAGACCGCCGGAAGCTGTGGACGACTTGTGGAAATGGGCACACACGTGGCTCACCTTCACTAGTAGCTCTGGCAAATTGGGGTTGGTTTTGATAAACTGCTGAACCACTAAGTTTAAGTTGTGGACTAGGTATGGGATGTGTGTCAGGTTGCCGAGCTCCAAAGCTGCCACCAAGTTACTGCCATTGTCAGACACAACCATGCCTGGTTATAGTTTGAGTGGTGAGAGCCACAGCTCAGTCTGTTCCCTTACAGATTTGTATTGCTGACCTCAAGCTTCTGATACAAGGTCCACAGCTGATATGTGTTAGTGTTAAAGGGGCTCTCCTACTGAGAAATACTTAGAATGGCTTATAAATATATGATTCCTCGTGTGCCCATCCATTCTGACACCACACTGTCCTCCTCCTGTCTCTACTACCTAATCCCCCAACACAGGACACGTGACCACCCAGTCGATCACTAACCACAATGGTGATCTGACACAGCGATTGGCTGATCAGTCTCATTTCTGTTTTGGGAGGGACCAGGAAGCAGATAATGGTGGGGGCCTGGGAAGTGTCGGGGTGGAGGGATCGATGAGGTGAGTAGGAGGTTTTTTAAACTGTTTTAAGCAATTATAAGCTTTTTATTTAACTGAGTGGACAACCCGCTTAGAGAAGTAACATCAGGGAACCTCTGAATTGGGGGTGTATAAAGTCAATGTAACACCCCCAACCTGGGTTATCTGATCAAATGCAGAACCTAGACCTGATCCGCAACAATACAGGTAGCAATACCTCTAAATAAATACAGACCCCAGACCAGAGTACACCCCCAGTATAAACCCCAGACCAGAGTTCACCCCAATACAGACCCCAGACCAGAGTACCCTTCATTACAGACCCCAGACCAGAGTTCACCCCCAGTACAGACCCCAGACCAGAGTACATTCCCAGTACAGACCCCAGAGCAGAGTACACCACCCAGTACAGACCCCAGACCAGAGAACACCCCCAGTACAGACCCCAGACCAGGGTACACCCCCAGTACAGACCCCAGACCAGGGTACACCCCCAGTACAGACCCCAGACCAGAGTACACCCCCAGTACAGACCCCAGACCAGAGTACACCCCCAATACAGAGCCCATACCATAGTACACCCCCAATACAGACCCCAGACCAGAGTACCCCCAGTACAGACCCCAGACCAGAGTACACCCCCAGTACAGACCCTAGACCAGAGTACACCCCCAGTACAGACCCCAGACCAGAGTACACCCCCAATACAGACCCCAGACCAGAGTACACCCCCAATACAGAGCCCAGACCAGAGTACACCCACAATACAGAACCCAGACCAGAGTACACCCACAATACAGAGCCTAGACCAGAGTACCCCTCAGTACAACCCCACACCAGAGAAACCCAGATTTGTTCCAGTTCACCCTAAGGCCAGTAAAAGACTCAAATGTCTCCAGGGAAGGACCCACATCTGCCAGATATACCAGTTTGTCATCCGCATACATGGATACTTTTTCAACTAGTGACCCACAGGGAATGCCTTTGATATCCAGGGAGCTACCAATAATGGCTGCAAGGGGCTCAATAGCCAGGGAAAATAGTAAAGGAGACAGAGGGCAACCCTGACGTGTACCCCGATTCAAGGCAAAAGGGCTAGAGACATCTAGATTTGTTCTAATTCGAGCCCTGGGAGGGGCATATAGCAGTTGAACTAATTTACAGAAATATAGTCAAATATGGAATCTTGGTAATAACTTCCAGAAATAAGGCCACTCAATGGAGTCAAAAGCTTTGCAGCTTTCTAAAGCTAATATAAAGCCAGGTGACTCTGAGCCCCCTGCTGCCACTAAGTTTAAGTATAATCGTTGTATGTTTACATTGGTTGCCTTCCCCGGCATAAACATAGTTTGGCTGGGATGAATCAAGGACAGAATCACTTTATTTAGCCTCATAGCGAGTATTTTTGCTAGTATTTTATTGCAGAGTTGAGGACTGAAAAAGGACGATAGGAATTAGGCATCATAGTGTCACCGCCAGACATCTGAGGAGCTCTGACAGACGTTCTTCAGAACCTCCTGCTTGAGGTTCTTTTGTTTTTCTTTCATTTGTCATCTCGTTTCCCTCTCTCAGCTGTCATCTAGTTGCACTGATTGCATCCCTTTAAATCCCCTCCCATACTGCATCACTTTGCGGTTTATACAACTTCCTGGAGTGTGCTGATGCTAGAAGCTGTTTCTGCTGCATCCACAAGATAAGTCTGTTTCTTTATTCCTGTTTTCCTGTGGGCTTGATTCTAGGTGACCCTGACTCCCTCCGTATTAAGTGTAGGGAGCTAATGGTCGTGTCCCCTCACTATTATAGGGTGTTCAGGTGTCATACAGTCGAGGAACGAGGGTATTCAATTTTCTACCATTGAGATTTTTGCATAAGCTGAGCAGTAAGGGCGAGAGCTAGGGTTTACAGGGCTTACCCTTCTGTTCCTTAGTTTTGGATCAAGTCAGTCGGGTCTTCATTTGTGTCTTCTAGTTTTCTGTAACACCATCCGTGACACATAGGGTCCTTCCCTGTTTGAGCAGAATCACCACCATAGCCTCTTTCAGGGAGTCCGGTAGAGTGCCCAACCGGGGGGCAATAAATTCAGAGCTGGCTCTATACCAGTCTCCAGTTATACCATCTAAGCCAGGGGTTTTCTCCAAAAGAAGAGTGCCAGTGGCCTCCGCAACATCATCCACTGTAACGGGGGCATCCAGCGAGGCTGCCTGTGTTACAAGTAGGCACCTGGAACAATAGAGGTCCTCATAAAAAGAGTGAAAAACAAGGTTAATTCCCAAAGGATCCATACAAAATGAACCATCCCTAGCTTTAGCACAGGATATGGAAGCGCATGACCCCTTACAATGGGCTAGATAAAGCCAAAAGCTTCCCATTCTTATCCACAAATTCAGCGATGGAAGCTTTGATTGAGATAATTTTTTTGGTGTTTGTTCCTTATGTAACAACAGGAGCTCCATTTGCACTTGTACCAATTTCCCATTATGTAGTTCCTGGGGATCATTAGCATAGATCATCTCTGCTATAAAAGCCCACCTAATGGTGGCCTTATATGCATCCCCTCTAGAGGAGTGTTCAGGGTGGTTGGCGTTGTTGGCCAAGTACTCGGCATGAGTCGCCAGCACCGCAAAGTTCAATGCAGGAACTTCAAGCCAAGCCAGGTGCATGCGTTGTACCTTGGACTTGTGTGAGGGCCCTGTACAAAGATGAATCACCAACGCAGAGTGATCAGAGTTCCCCCTAGGGGTGACATGAGTGTGGAGATCCACAGAGCCCAGGACCAGTTCTGTTCTGGAAAGATCTGATCTATGGACCAAGGAACAGTAGGAGTATTCCTTTTTAGTAGAAAATTTCCATCACCAAATATCCATCAGTTCAAGTGCAGAGCACCAGGACTAAAGATGCACTGATGCTGCATCAGTACCACTCGTTCAGTTCATAGTCACATCTAGCATGGCGTTGGTCCCCCACACATAATAAAGGGCTGGATGGAAAGGAGGTCAGTTAGTGAGATTTATGTTTTAGGAGACTAACATTAAAGGGGGGAGGCATATATAGATTTACCAAAAAATAAATGTACAAAAGACTAATTGTGGGAAGCTCACTGTAACGGCATACAAGGGAATGCTCCAAACTCCCAAACGGAACCTCATGAATAGCTTCTATCAGATTAATAGGAAACGCACCCAAGCGGCTTACACTCCTAGAAATCAGTCTCTAACAGCATACAGTGAATCCCCCCAACAATTACCTTACACAATGGGTTGATGTAATTATCACAGGCAGGAGAATACACAATGTCTTCTGTTCTGGAGACAACCAAGGTGTAATTCAATTATCTCTCAGGACAAAAGGAAATCGCCAATACACACGTGGGGACAATAGGACAGACATCACTATTTAAATATACAATGTCCCAACCATTACAGTAACATAGACATTTAACATATCCCCAGATGGCTTGGATCTGAGCGCTCAATACAGTATATCCAAACAGCACTCAGATGCCACAAACACAGTCAAATCGCCATGGGGTTTTAGTTTAGCATGGGCTGATGAGAGGGCCCATAATCCTGGGGCAAGAGGCTGGCAACCAGGCCCCTCCAAAACCTTGTGGCGAGGTTAGTTTCGCCACACTCACCAAAATAGGGCACGGCCTGCTACCACCCAATAGCCAAACAATAAATATACAAAAGGATGGCCAGCTCACCAGAAGTTAATTACATACAATTTAATCCCAACCTATAAAATTAAGCCAAGTGTTGGCTAATCATACGCATATGTTCTATAGAATACTCTATCAATTCAAGAAAAATACACCAATAGGAAAATTGAATAAGAAAAAAACATAGGGCTGCAGTCCATACATTATAGAGTAAGCTGCGAGAGTTCCGCAGCTTAGTATAAAGGAGGGACCGTGATCATTTATTAATTGTTATTTTTTATATTTTTATGTATTAACTTTTATTGTCAAGTCTTGGATCTAATAATACATTTAATTGCATGCTGCCATATGGTATATCTAGGTCAGCATAAGAACGTATATGTATGTATATGTATCATTAGCCAACACTTGGCTTAATTTTATAGTTTGGGATTAAATTGTATGTAATTAACTTCTTGTGAGCTGGCCATCTTTTGTGTGTATATATTGTAAGCATCTAAAGGGTAAGGTTATTGATGGCAAGTATGTGTCACTGAGGCTGCTGCTCTCAGTGATGTAAATCACGGAGGTAAATGGCAACCAGTGATGTTAGGTTGCTGAGTTTGTGGTAGCTGGAATTTAGGTCCGGGATTTAGGAGTGACTGAAGAGTTTGGGTGGGAAGGTCACTCCCATACTCCATCTCCTGTGTTACCACCTCACCCAGCTGGAAGCTAATTTAAAAGACACACTGTCAGTATGTGTTTGGTGTTGGTCTGCAGAGGACTTAGGAGCATTCCTCTCCACAGTGTTCCTGAGACGGAAAAGACAAGATTCTGCACAAAGGTGACTCCTGTATTTTGCCTGTTTAACAATTGAACTGTTATATGACACATGAGGGCTGAAGATAAGTGCATTATGTGACTGAACTTTGATGGGCTGAAGCCAAGCCATCCTGTTAGACCAAATTTGAGTTGTGTTTTTTCCAATAAAACCCTTATGTTGCATCCAATCCTGCCGACTGCCTACCATTTGTACAGCTAATCTCCACATATGGTGTCGGATGCGGGCAAGTGGTTGCTAAGGGTAACGGCTGCATAATTTTTTTTTACTCTGTAACAGGCTTATGTCTTGGATAAAGGCTGCTACATTGTTGCCCAGCGAGACTCCTGCCATGGATGAGCTGGTTAAGCAGTTTGTGCAGGTCAGTGCTGCCCAGCAGGAAACCAACCGTCTGTTGCTAGAACAGATCACAGTCCTGAGAGAGAGGGTGTCAGCTCAGCCAAGGAATATAGAGGAATTAGCTGGGACTGTGAATGAAAAAAAAGCAGTGCACCGCGCCTTGCAAAAAATGACCCCAGATGACGACATAGAGGCCTATCTGGCGGTGTTTGAAAGGATTGTGGAAAGGGAGAAACTCCCTGTGGCTGAATGGACTGAGGTTCTGGCGCCTTATTTGACTGGAGAGCCGCAAAAAGCATATTTTGATTTAACAGCAGAACAGGCCAAAGACTATGATATCCTTAAAGCAGAAATCATGGCCAGGCTGGGAGTCACCTTATCTGTGCGCGCTCGCAGAGTCCATGAATGGCGGTTCGAAGAGAAAAAACCGCCCCGCTCTCAAATGTTTGATTTGTTACACCTTGTGCGCAAGTGGCTACAACCCGAGACACTGAGTACAGCAGACATGGTCGACCGAATCATGCTCGACCGCTATGTGAGTGGACTTCCTTGGGACATTCACCGCTGGGTTGCTCAGGGAGACCCCAAAACCCTGGATCAATTGGTTTCACTTGTGGAGCGGTTTACGACTACCGAGACCTGTCTGAGGCCTGAAGGTAAACCACAGCAGTTTGTGGGATCCTCTGGTGGTCGTCGACAGAGAGCAACCTCCACAGCCATTTCTACCTCTGAGCAGGAGGACCGAGCCAACAGACAAAGCCTGGGTGGCTCACCCCGGGGAAAGAGGTTTTTCATTCCAAGAAAGGTACCCTCCCGTTCTGAAGCCCCACTCGAAGGCCGACCTGAGGTCCGTTGTTGGAAGTGTCAGCAACCGGGGCATATTGCAGCACACTGTTCCCAGGGAGAGGAGCCAATGGAGTGTGGTGCCACCCGCCGCCTCTCCATGTTTGCTCGTCCTGTTTGCAGTGCTACACCCCTGCAGGAACCAGGTCCCCAGGAGCATCAACTCCAGGTAAACGGGGTTAGTGTTGTGGCCCTTTTGGACTCGGGTAGCCTGGTCACCCTCTTGTGTGCTGCCGTACCCCATGACCTGGTCATCCCTGAAAGGCGGGTGGGGGTGGTTTGTATCCATGGGGACACTAAGCATTATCCGCTGGCCAAAGTGACTGTAGGGACTGGCTGCGGGACAGTGACCCATGAAGTGGGTGTGGTACCAGACTTATTACATCCATTGATTGTGGGACGTGATTTTCCGTTGTTCTGGGAACTCTGGTCTCATTCCCACTGTAATGATACGCCTGTTGCATGTTCACCTTCTTTCAGCCCAATTCCTTTAGGGGAAGAAGCCCAAACAGATGCTGTAGGGGTGACCAATGAGGTATCAGACAGTTTTCCCCTTGAAGTATTGGCTGGGGATGAGGGTGAGGAGTCTAACCCTGAGCAGAATGTACCAGACTTGGAAGTGTCACGGGAGAACTTTGGGACTGCTCAGTTAAAAGACTCCACCCTGAAACATGCATGGGAAAATGTAACTGTACTGAATGAGGTACCTCAGGAGCCTAATGCTGATCAAAGGTTTCCTCATTTTGCTGTCAGTGATAACTTACTGTATCGTGTTACTAAGATGCGTAATGAAATTGTGGAGCAATTGGTGGTACCCATACCTTATAGGAGGATGGTCCTTGATATGGCCCACACCCATTTACTTGGGGGTCATCTGGGGACTGACAAAACAAAGGAAAGAATCCTGCAAAGGTTCTATTGGCCAGGTTGTTACCAAGAGGTTGAAAGGTTTTGTCGGTCCTGCCCTACCTGCCAAGTAACGGCTCCTGTGAGTCACTTTCGGAGCCCCTTGGTTCCCCTGCCAATAATTGAGATTCCATTTGACAGAATAGCTATGGATTTGGTGGGGCTGTTAGTTAGGTCTGCCCGAGGCCACCAGTATATTTTGGTAGTGCTGGACTATGCCACCAGGTATCCTGAAGCCATTCCGTTGCGGAATACCTCCTCCAAGTGCATTGCTCGGGAGTTGGTTCATATATTTTCCAGAACTGGCCTACCAAAAGAAATACTGACTGACCAGGGTACACCTTTCATGTCAAAAGTTATGAAGGAGCTTTGCAACCTGCTGAAATCTAAGCAGCTAAGAACCTCTGTATATCATCCCCAAACAGATGGCCTCGTAGAGAGGTTCAATAAAACCTTAAAGGGGATGTTGAGAAGGGTGGTAGAAAAGGATGGGAGGGACTGGGATTGTCTGTTGCCATATCTCATGTTCTCCATCCGAGAGGTCCCCCAGTCCTCCACTGGCTTCTCTCCATTTGAGTTATTATATGGGAGACATCCCAGGGGATTGCTGGATATTGCCAAGGAGACTTGGGAGAGTGAGGCTACCCCTTACAGAAGTGTGATAGAACACGTGGCCCAAATGCAAGATCGCATCAGCAGTATTATGCCCATCGTGAGGGAACACATGCAGAAGGCCCAAGAGTCCCAGAGCAGGGTGTACAATAGAGCGGCCCGGGTGAGGCAGTTCAACCCTGGGGACAGGGTACTAGTGCTGGTTCCCACGGTAGAAAGCAAATTTCTGGCCAAGTGGCAGGGTCCTTTTGAAGTAGTAGAAAGGGTTGGAGAAGTCAATTATAAAATACATCAGCCTGGGAAAAGAAAGCCCATCCAACTCTATCACGTCAATTTAATCAAACCTTGGAAGGATAGAGAGTCCCTGGTAGCGGCCACAAAAACCCAAATGGATTGTCGCACAGATATTGAAAAGGTTGCAATAGGTGACACCCTGTCCAAACCCCAAAAACAAGAAACCAAGGAGTTTCTACAGCAGAACAGGGATATTTTTACGGACCTGCCAGGCACTACAGATGTCATTCAGCATGATATAGTCACTGACCCCGAGGTAACGATAAACATTAAACCATACAGAATCCCTGAGGCTCGGAGACAAGCGGTCTCTGAGGAGGTAAAGCGTATGTTAGCTCTGCAGGTTATTGAGGAATCCAAAAGCGGGTGGTCCAGCCCCATTGTATTAGTGCCTAAGCCAAATGGGACCTGGCGGTTCTGCAATGACTTCCGCCGTCTAAATGAAGTCTCTAAATGCGATTCCTATCCTATGCCCCGTGTGGATGAATTAATTGAAAGGTTGGGACCGGCTAGGTATATTACCACACTTGACCTCACCAAGGGGTACTGGCAGATTCCCCTATCAGAGGAGGCAAAGGAAAAGACTGCCTTCTCCACCCCAGACGGGCTCTTTCAATATACCAGGATGCCCTTTGGGTTACAAGGGGCACCCGTCACTTTCCAGAGAGCGATGGACAGGGTCTTGGGCCCCCATAAAAGGTACGCAGCAGCATACTTAGACGATATCGAGGTCTTTAGCACGGACTGGGAATCCCATCTAGGTAAGGTACAGGCCGTACTGGATTCCCTCAGGAAAGCTGGCTTTACTGCTAACCCGGAGAAGTGCGCTATTGGGTTAGAGGAGGCTCGCTATCTGGGGTATATTGTAGGTAAGGGCACAATAAGACCACAGGTAAACAAAGTGGAGGCAATTCAGAAGTGGCCACAGCCTCGGACAAAAAAACAGGTGAAGGCGTTCTTGGGGATTGTTGGCTATTACCGCAGATTTGTCCCGAACTTTGCCTCCATTGCAGCACCATTAACAGACCTCACGAAAGGGAGAAAGTCAGTAATGGTCCAGTGGTCTCAAGAGACAGAAAAGGCGTTTCAGGACCTTAAAAAAGCCCTATGCAGTCAGCCTGTGCTGATCGCACCAGACTTCTCAAAAGAGTTTATTGTCCAGACCGATGCCTCAGAGGTTGGTTTAGGGGCAGTAATGTCACAAGAGGTAAATGGGGAAGAACACCCCATCATATATTTGAGTAGAAAACTCACCTCCTGTGAGAGAAACTACTCAATAGTGGAGAGGGAGTGTTTGGCAATAAAGTGGGCCCTCGTGGCTTTGAGGTACTATTTGGCAGGTAGGAAGTTCCGCTTGGTATCTGACCATGCCCCTTTAAAATGGATGTGGCGAAATAAAGGAAACAATGCAAGGGTAACACGGTGGTTCCTGGAGTTGCAGGACTTTAATTTTGTGGTAGAGCACAGGGCAGGGAAGCTTCATGTTAATGCTGATGCCTTGTCAAGGATTTACTGTCTATCAGGGTCAAGTGCCCAGTCCCCTGGCCTTGGGCAGAGGGGGGGGGATATGTAAGCATCTAAAGGGTAAGGTTATTGATGGCAAGTATGTGTCACTGAGGCTGCTGCTCTCAGTGATGTAAATCCCGGAGGTAAATGGCAACCAGTGATGTTAGATTGCTGAGTTTGTGGTAGCTGGAATTTGGGTCCGGGATTTAGGAGTGACTGAAGAGTTTGGGTGGGAAGGTCACTCCCATACTCCATCTCCTGTGTTACCACCTCACCCAGCTGGAAGCTAATTTAAAAGACACACTGTCAGTATGTGTTTGGTGTTGGTCTGCAGAGGACTTAGGAGCATTCCTCTCCACAGTGTTCCTGAGACGGAAAAGACAAGATTCTGCACAAAGGTGACTCCTGTATTTTGCCTGTTTAACAATTGAACTGTTATATGACACATGAGGGCTGAAGATAAGTGCATTATGTGACTGAACTTTGATGGGCTGAAGCCAAGCCATCCTGTTAGACCAAATTTGAGTTGTGTTTTTTCCAATAAAACCCTTATGTTGCATCCAATCCTGCCGACTGCCTACCATTTGTACAGCTGATCTCCACAATATATATAGATTTACCACAGTGAAAACAAAGCCACGTAATGAACATTGTATAACGATATACCGACCATCGTGGTCAGATGCTACTTGGGTCACCTCCAACGCCACTGCTTTAAGCCTCATTCACACGTCTGTGACCAAATCCGTGAAAGGTGGTTAGTGATGCATCCGTGAAGGATCCGTGTTGGTGAGTGCGACCGTTATTTGCTGTCCATGTGTCATCCGTATTTCATGGACACTGCAGTTGAAAAATAATTTTCAAAGCATCTCTTCCTAATGATCCATGAAACACGGATGGCATCCGTGTAGCATCTGTGGTTTTCACAGACGCATTGATTATAATAGACGTGATGGATCCATGAACACTGACAAAATAGAGCATGCTTCCATGCTGAAAACACTGACCCACGGACTGTGCTAAAACACTGATGTGTGAATACACATATTAAAATGAATGGGGACGTGTGCAGTCCGTGGAGAACACGTACAGCACACGTCTGTGGAACACTGACATGTGAATGAGGCTTTAGAGACCTCTCGAGTAGGTAGAGTAAGCAGCGCGGTAGCCTTTAACTATCCAGGCTCTATGGAGGGCCAGGGTCTTCTGACCAATAGTATGCATCTCCTGGAAACAGATAACTTGAGGGGAATGTTTTTTAACATAATCAAACACCATGGATCATTTGAATTTGGAGTTCAAACCCCTCATGTTCCATGACAATACTTTAAAGAATGCCATACTGAATAAGCAGATCTAGCAGTGGAGCTGGGGAAAACCCGGCATAGACAGAGAAGAGACACCTGACCCGTACACAAAAGTGTGGTAATGTGTATGGTAAAGTAGTGGAGGGAGTGTATATCTCACCCAGGTTTCTCAGCTGCTGCTTAAGCAGAGCATAGTCTGCTGGAGCTCTTTAAGTTTATATTTTCTGTATTTCTTTGGACTGGGAGGTTTGGTAGAAGGATTTGCCAGTCCACACCACTCCATTACAGGTTTTTCCCCTAGCCCGAGGTGATCCTAGATGAGGCCTGTAGGGAATAAAGTAGGGTTGCCACCTGTACGGGAATGACCCGGACAGTCCAGGTTTGCAATCCTGTGCCCGGGTAAAAGCCTTTCTCAGACCCGGGCACAGGATCAGCTGTGAATGATGGCGGCGGCTGGGCACAGGGAGATAAGCGCTTCCATTGTGGAAGCGCTCATCTTCATAGTCATCTGTATCGCCGTCCTCAGGACAGCGATACAGACGGCTGTGCTGCAGCAGGAGAGGGAGAGGCGTCTCCCTCCCCTGTTCCTCTGATAGGCTGTGGGCCTTGTGCCTGCAGCCTATCAGAGGCCGTTGCAGGCGGCGCGATGACGTGATCATGCCGCCTGAGCCGTACAGCACGGTACACAGGCCGGGAAGAGGCCTGCATCGCATCGTTGGAGGTAAGTAAACATTTTTTTTTTTTTTAGAGAAGACACTGAGGCACTTGAAATTGGCACATATGGGGGAAGGGGTGGAAGAGGCACCTTATACTGGCACATATTGGGGAGGAGGAGAAAAGAGGCACTTGAAATTGGCACATATAGGGGAAGGGGTGGAAAGAGGCACCTTATACTGGCACATATTTGGGGGGGGGGTGAGGCAATTGAAACTGCCCCATATAGGGGAAGGGGTGGAAAGAGGCACCTTATACTGGCACATATTGGGGGGGGAGGATGAGGCACTTGAAACTGCCACATATAGGGAAGAGGGGAAAGAGGCACCTTATACTGGCACATATTGGGGAGGAGAAATGAGGCACTTGATACTGGCACATATTGGGGGGGTGGAGAGAAATGAGGCACTTGATACTGGCACATATAAGGGAAGGGGGAGAAAAGAGGCACTTCTTACTAACACATGGGGGGCATTTATGGGGGGCACTTCTTACTGGCACATTATTTGGGGGCTTCTACTGAGGCCACAAAGAAGGGGTATTTTATATGGGGGGCTCTGTGTGGTACTAGTATTATCAGGGGGTTTATATGTTTCTGCAGTATAGTATTGGGGAGCACAGCGGCACAGTATTGGGGGTGGTAGGATGATTTGTCCAGAAGATGGGAGGATGATGGAAAAGTAGTAAACTAAGATATTTTTTTTTGTTGTTGTCAAACTACAGAGACGAAAAATGGCGACAAAATGGTGGTCTGGTCTGAGGTCTGAAAGGAGAAGATTAGGAAAGAGAACATCTACATCAAAGGAGACGTAACTGGATGTAAGAGGTATGGGGCGCTGTATTTCTGTAGTGACGGGATCAGGGGCGTAACGATCGTGGTGCGACAGCGACCAGTCCGCATTTTGAGCCCCAGATTAATCTCCCTGAACCCTTTTCTGGAGACCGGAAGAAGTTTCTCTCTTTTAAGGAGAATTGCAAACTTTACTTCCGTTTGCGCCCCGTGTCCTCTGGCCCCGAGAGTCAACGCATGGGCATTATCATTTCCCGATTACAGGGTGATTCCCACGACTGGGCGTTCTCTTTACCTGCTGGCGCCAGTTGTTTATCTTCTGTGGAGGGGTTCTTTCAGGCCCTGGGTACCCTCTATGACGAACCAGAAAGGGCTCTAGTAGCCGAGACGGCTCTAAAGGCACTGGTTCAGGGCAATCTACCACCGGAGGATTATTGCACCCAATTCAGAAGGTGGTGTGTCCCCTCAGGATGGAACGAACCAGCCCTGAAGAGTCAGTTCAGGTGAGGTCTGTCTGATAAATTAAAGGATCTTCTGGTCAGTTATCAACTTTCAGAGACCTTAGAGGAGATGATGACCCTTGTTGTCCGACTTGACCGACGGGTTAGAGAGAGACGACAGGAACAACAGTTCTCTTCCCAGATGGTGGTCCAGCCAGAGGCCTATCCCAGAGACAATGCTGAGGTCTCCACCGAGGAACCCATGCAGGTTGGCATGACCCGAGGGAATCTTCGCCGCAGACATGGAGAATGCTTTTACTGTGGCGATCCTGACCATTGGATCAACCAGTGTCCTAAGAAGGTCCTCTCTGTCAAGTCTCCTAAGGCAAGGCAACCTAAAGACCAGGTACACCCTGAATTTTCTAAATGTAAGCTTTCGGTACCCATTACGATTTCTCTGGGAGTAGATAAATGGCCGGGTAAGGCCTTTATTGATTCTGGCTCAGCGGCTAGCTTTATTGACTCTGAGTATGCTGTAAGATTGGGTATTCCTATGTTTGCCTTACCAACTCCTATCCATGTCATGGCTATTGATGCTACTCCTCTTATTGGTGGTACGGTGAGCTTATGTACCTCGGAGATTTCTCTAACCGTGGGTGGGTGCCACTCAGAGAGATGTTCGCTTTTAGTCCTGGAGAACCTACCGGCTGAGGTGGTACTAGGGTTGCCTTGGCTCCGACTACATAACTCCACTATAGATTAGTCCAATGGGGAGTTGGTGAGATGGGAGCCTAAGTGTGACTCGTACTTGTCCGTGGTACAGGCTGGGGTCTCAGTAAAGTCTGATACTTTACCCACTGTTGTTAAGGAATATTCTGATGTATTCTCATCACCAACCCCGGAGGTTCTACCCCCCCATAGACCTTATGATTGTACCATAGAGCTAGTAGAGGGGGCCTAGTTTCCTAAGGGACAAATTTATAATCTTTCTATGCCCGAACGCAAGGCCATGGAAGATTATATTAAGGAGAGCCTTGGTAAAGGGCATATTAAACCTTCTGTCTCTCCTATGGGGGCGGGGTTTTTCTTCGTTAAGAAAAAAGATGGTGGTCTTAGGCCATGTGTCGATTACCGGAGATTAAATAAAATCACTGTCCAGAATAGATACTCCCTCCCATTGATTCCGGATTTATTTAACCAGGTTCTGGGGTCAACCTGGTTTTCCAAAATTGACCTGAAAGGGGCATATAATCTAATCCGAATCAAGGAGGGAGACGAATGGAAGACGGCGTTCAATACTCCGGTAGGACACTTTGAATATCGGGTGATGCCTTTTCGACTCAGCAATGCCCCAGCTGTGTTCCAAAACTTCATAAATGACATTCTTAGGGAGTTCTTAGGTAAATTTGTTATTGTCTATCTTGACGACATTTTGATATTCTCTCCTGACTTCGAATCCCATGTGTCTCATGTTAAACAAGTATTAGAGGTGTTAAGGGAGAATCAGCTATCCGCTAAGCAAGAGAAATGTGTCTTTGGTGTACAGGAGATTCTGTTTCTAGGGCATGTTCTGACTCCTCACGCCTTCAAGATGGATCCTGGTAAGGTACTAGCAATTAAGGAATGGGTAAAAACCTTCATCCTTAAAGGCCTTACAACGGTTCTTATCATAAATTACTATCATAAATTTATTATGAATTTTTCCAAAATTGCTAAACCGTTGACCGACCTTACTAAGAAAGGGGCGGATTTGGAGAATTGGTCTACTGAGGCCATTTCTTCATTTGAAAAATTAAAAAAGGCATTCAGTAGTGCTCCCATTCTGATCCAGACTGATCAGGAGAAACCTTTTATTGTGGAGGTGGATGCGTCTGAGGACGGCGCAGAAGCAGTCCTTTCACAAGGTCCTGCTAGCCTCACTAACCTGAGACCATGTGCCTTCTTCTCCAGGAAATTCTCTCCCACGGAGAGAAACTACGACATAGGGAATAGGGAGCTGCTGGCCATTAAATGGGCATTTGAGGAGTGGAGGCATTTTCTGGAGGGGGCAAGGCATTGTGTAACTGTTGTCACTGACCATAAAAACCTTATGTTTCTCGAGTCTGCTAAGAGGTTGAATGTCAAGCCAGATGGGCTCTGTTTTTTACTCGTTTTGATTTTTCCATTACGTTCAGGCCGGGAAGTAAAAATGTGAAGGCGGACGCATTATCTCGGAGCTTCCAGGCTTTTCAACCTACTGAGGTACCACCTGAATCCATCCTACCAGCAAAAATCTTCTTAGCAGCTCTTACCCAGGATATCTTGGCTCGCATTAGGTCTGAACAACATCTGGCACCGGTATCCACCCCAACAGATAAGTTGTTTGTTCCCGTACAATTTAGTCTCCAGCTGTTGGGTGAGTGTCACGATTCTGCCTTTTGTGGACATCCGGGTGTTGAGGGCACTAAGGATCTGGTTTCTAGATCTTATTGGTGGCCCACTCACCCTGTGAGGTTTGTGCCAGGTCCAAGACACCTAGGACTCGCCCTGCTGGTAACCTACGACCCCTACCCATTCCCAGTAGACCCTGGTCCCATATCTCGATGGACTTTATAACTGACCTACCGCCGGCAGAGGGTAAGACTGTAGTTTGGGTAGTGGTCGATAGGTTTAGCAAGATGGTCCATTTCATTCCCCTGTCTAAACTCCCGAATGCCAAAACCCTGGCGTCGATTTTTGTGAAAGAAATTGTTCGATTGCATGGTATCCCGGAAAATATTGTTTCTGACAGGGGTGTGCAGTTTGTGTCCAAATTCTGGAGGGCCTTCTGTCAAAAATGTAAAATTTCATTGTCTTTTTCCTCTGCCTACCACCCTGAGAGTAATGGGCAGACTGAACGCCTTAATCAGTCTCTGGAACAATTCTTGAGGTTGTATGTTGCTGATGACCAGCAATTATGGGTGAAATTTCTTCCATTGGCTGAATTTGCTTTGAATAACCGTGTCAATTCTTCTGCTGGGGTTTCACCTTTCTTTTGTAACCATGGTTTCCATCCCCGTTTTCATTCTGGGTCATCCGTCTCCTCCTCTAACCCTGAGGCGGATAGGTTCTCCTCTGAACTGTGCACAGTTTGGGCCCGGGTTCAATCGAACTTAGTAAAGGCTCAAAGTTCTCAGAAACTCAAGGCCAATAGGAGTCGTTCAAGGGGGGTGAATTTTCAGGTTGGGGATAAGGTATGGTTGTCCTCCAAGAATCTCTCTCTTAAGGTAGATTCTAAAAAGTTTGCTCCTCGTTTTATTGGACCATATAAGATCATGGAGGTGATTAACCCGGTATCATTTAGGTTGGAGCTGCCTGAGTCATTCCACATTCATAATGTGTTCCATAAATCTCTACTTAAAAAATATTTTGAACCGGTAGTACCATCGAAAGCCTCGCCTCCGCCGGTTCTTGTTAATGATGCTGTCGAGTATGTGGTGTCTAAAATAGTGGATGTCAGGAAGGTGCGTAATTCCTTGCAGTACCTGATTCACTGGAAGGGGTATGGACCTGAAGAGAGATCTTGGGTACCTGCAAGGGAGGTTCATGCTCCTAGACTTGTTCGAAAATTTCATTTAGAACACCCTGAAAGGCCATCGCCTGAAGTCTTGGGTCCGGTGGCCCCTCGTAAAAGGGGGGTACTGTAACGGGGTTCCGAAGGTGCACTCGGTCCCCCATTAGCCGCAGACCTGCTGCTTAGCTTCAGGAGTGAGGATCTGTGT
This sequence comes from Bufo bufo, assembly GCF_905171765.1. Lineage (NCBI taxonomy): Eukaryota > Metazoa > Chordata > Amphibia > Anura > Bufonidae > Bufo > Bufo bufo. The sequence continues at coordinate 74,303,632 of NC_053399.1, read as the reverse complement.
TTGACCTCGTTCCCAGGGCGGCTTTACTAGCTGGGTGGCTCCATTGTGGTGGTTTATAGAGCCAAAAATTTTAGAATTGTGTCAATGTCCCAATATTTATGGACCTGACTGTATGTATGAAAAATGTATTAACCTGATTTGGTTATTCTCTCCTAATCTCATGTATGCTTAATTGGAGTAAAGAACAACTGGAGGATTCATCACCAAGAATTATATAAAAAATTAATAATGCGATTTATTTTCAGTCTTAAGAGTTGAAAACTTACAGAAATAGTTTAGGAAAAGTCTTAGGGCCAGATTTATCATTAGCTCAAGTCAGAATAATAGAGTGAAAAAGTCGCAAAAAAATGCGCAAACGCTAAAACTGCGTACAAATTTGCTACTTTTTTCTGCTCTGCCCTATGCTTGCCAGTTTTCTGAAAGTGGGCGTGTTTTCTTATGTAAATGAATCTCTAGACAGATTTACTATTGGGACTATTTAAAAAGTCGCAAAAAAGTCCGCAATTTCACTCCAGTGAGAACCATGCTTATCTTATGAGACTTTTTAATAGAACATGCAACTTTTTCGTAAGGACATGCGACTTTTGTAAAGCTGCTTACTGACAGATAAACTGCTACCGTCAAACCACATTTATTACAGTCTTAAAAGGCCGATCATAAATCTGACTTGGCTAAAACTGACTTTAGCCATATGTGAAAGTGGAGTGAGCTGTCAGAGTAATGATAAATCTGGCCCTTAGTCTATTGTCCATGAGTGAATGCTGAAAGTCCTTGAAGTATCATTGTTGAAGGTCAGGAATCCTCTTCTCAAGGCTTCATGTGTTTTCATCTCTAGCCAGCAAACAACAACCCTTAATAGACTTGAGAGTGAGTGTAAGAAGACCACCCCTTGTCTGTCCCTGTGTCACGAAGGTGTCAAGAGCCACGTCTGACTCCGTTATACCCGGGGTCAGGAAGTCGCAGCGGGTGGCTGCGCGCTCTATGTCTAAAGATAGTGCTGTTTCTTAATGGTAGCTTTCTGGGTTTGCCTTGCAATCCTTTTTGGCTCACTCAGGGATCCGTAGCTTCTTCTCCTCAGCTGTTTCTTGTCCAGCAATCCCAACCTCCTTAAATTCCCCTCTCCCACTTCTCTGGTTGCCAGATATAGAGCTTCCTGCCTGGACTTCTATACTGACCCACTGGAGCTGTGTAGCTGTGATTCCTGGTTGTTGTTCCAGAGCGTTACCCTCCGGATCCCTGTTGGGCTTTTGTTGTCCGCTGTTGTCGCCCACCTGGGATTATATGTTTTGTCTGTATTGTCTGTCCTCTCCTTGGTGTTTTCCTTTAGTGTTAGTGGTGCGGACTAGTGTTCCCAGTGCCCTATTCACTACGTAGGGCTCATCTCAGGGAAAGCCAGGGTTTAGGCATGTGATCGGCGTACGGGTGAGAGAACCCGTCTAGGGATGTCAGGGCAGTCAGGTGCCAGCCTCAAGGTGAGTTAGGGGTCACCACCTTTCCCTCTCCCTTGGACAGGGCCTTCCCATTTCCCTCCCTTTGCGTCACGTATATGATCGGCACGCAGGTCATGATACCCTGTCAGTCATTTATACCATAGATACAGGCGTGTCTTTACTAATGTATGGGCTTATACATTGTCATATATGGTAGACTTCAAATATAGGTCTTGACGTTCCCATACAGACCTCCCATTGCCAAGTGTATTATTATAAATGGTGTGTAATGTGTAGTGTAATACATAGTTTATATTAAATATCAATTCATATTATTTAACAGTCTTTCACCAAGACAAATTTTCTACCCAGCAGATAATTCTTCAGAGACTCCAGTGCCCATTTAATGGCCAGACATTCTCGTTCGACTATGGCGTAATTATTCTCTGCTGGGGTCAACTTTCTGCTTGGGTACATCACTGGGTGCTCCTCCCCATCTACCACTTCTGACAGGACCGCTCCCAAGCCTGTATCAGACTCTTTTCCGAAATCTGAGGAAAATAGCACTGGTTGTTGACAGAGGCCAGACTTTTCTGCCTCTTGGGTCAATTTTACCATTACTGACTTAGGGCCTTTTGTTAAGTCAGTCAATGGTGCTGCAATGGAGGCAAAATTCGGTATGAACCGACGGTAGTACCCAGTTATGCCAAGGAAGGCCCTGACTTGTTTTTTCGTTAAGGGCTTAGGCCAGTTCTGTATTGTCTCTACTTTATTGACCTGGGGTTTAACCAGCCCTTTACCAATAATGTAGCCCCGGTATTGTGCTTCCTCTAGACCTACCACACACTTTTCAGGGTTTATGGTGAGGCCCGCCTCACTGATGGAGTCTATCACAGCCTGTACTTTCCAGAGGTGACTTTTCCAAACAGGTGAAGAGATGACCACATCATCCAGGTAAGCGGCAGCGTAGACACTATGTGGCCCCAAGATTAGGTCCATCAACCTCTGAAATGTAGCAGGGGCTCCATGTAACCCAAACGGCATCACTGTGTACTGGAACAGCCCCTCTGGAGTGGAGAATGCTGTATTTTCTTTAGCCTCATCTGACAATGGTATCTGCCAATAACCATTTGTAAGGTCAAGGGTCGTGATGTACCTGGCTTTCCCAAGCCTCTTAATCAGTTCATCTGCTCTGGGCATGGGGTACGCATCAAATTGTTACACCTAATTTAGATTCCGAAAATCATTACAGAACCTCCAAGTCCCATTAGGCTTCGAGATTAATACAATAGGGCTCGACCACTCACTGGTAGATTCCTCAATGACCCCTAGTTCAAGCATGCGCCTAACCCCGGAGGACACCGCTTTTCTGCGTGCTTACGGTATCCTGTAGGGCTTTAGATTCACCTTAGGCTCTATTCACACGTCCATAGAATGGGTCCGCATCCATTCCCCAATTGTGTGGAACGGGTGCAGACCCATTCATTCTCTATGGGGACGGAATGGATGCGGAGAGCACTACGATCTTAAGGTCTGCAGCTGCGGACAAGAAAATAGAGCATGTCCTATTCTTGTCCGCAGCTGCGGACAAGAATAGGACTTCTCTATTTAGTGCCGGCCATGTGCAGCCCGGCGTATTGCAGGTCAGCAATACACCATGGACGTGTGAATGGACCCTTACTGTGGGGCTCAGTTCTCACGCAATGTTTTATTAGATGGGTATGGCCTATTAGGTCAGAAAACCTCCTTTTTTCTGCAGTAACGCCTTTTACTTCTTGTTTCTGGTGTGCTAACAGTGCCTCATGCATTTCTACATGGGGAATTGGTTGCGACACGTGCTTAATCATGGTCGGTGTGGCCACCAAGGATTCCCGATCTTTCCACGGCTTGATCAGATTTATGTGGCAAATCTGGAAGAGTTTTCTCCTTCCTGGTTGGTGCACCTTATAATTCACCTCGCCCACTTTTTCACAGTCTCGTGGGGACCCTGCCACTTTGCCAGTGACCCTGTCCTCGGGATTAAAGTGATTTACCCTGGCTGACCTGTTTATATATTCTGCTTTGGGCCTTCTGAGCTTTTTGCAGATGCTCTTTAACTATGGGCATCACGGTCGCAATCCGGTCTTGCATTTCAGCCACATGTTCGATGATGCTTTTATAGGGAGTAGTGCAGTGGGCCAGGTAAGAGTAGATAATATTCTGTATTTATCGTGAGCCAATTGCAGCGTGCACAGGGTACTATCCCAGGGCCCTTCCAAGGTGTTATAACGCACATCCCAGGTTCAAGAATGCCAGAGTGGTGTAATGGCCTATAATGGCTCTGTAGTGTTGTGGTAGTTGTGTCACTATGTCTCCTACCTGGGTATGGCCGGACTCCTGGCTCACTTGCAAAAAAATTGAATGTAGTGATAGTAGGAGTAATAGAGGAACTTTGCATAATAAATGATGTCCAGACCTTTAGATGAAGTTCAAACATTGTTTTACTAGAAATAATTAAGCCACAAACATAAGTATGAGACCCTTTAATGCATTAATCTAAAACCTATTGCCCAAACTATTATTGGAAAGTAAATAACCCTGGTATTGAAAATTAAAACAAATCAGTAAGCCGGAATGATAATCACAGCCAAATACTTGACCTCCAGACTTCGGATGCGTGCCACCTCCTGCAGATGCCTGATACTGTGGGCAATTGTAAAAAAAATGCAATTCCTCAGTTTTACGGGTTTTGTCCCTACGACATTCTCTTTGCGGCAAAACTGACCTGTGCCCTTCATTCTCTAGGTCAGTACGATTACAGCGATACCACCATATGTATAGGTTTTATATGTTTAACCCCTTCCCGACCAGCACGGCGCTGGCCGGGTCTTTAAAGATGGTGCCTGCTTTTGAGCACTGCGGTACAATAGCCGTGGGTGGCCACCTGCTTCTTATAACAGACGCCCGCGCCTCATGTCCGCAATCGGCAGTAATGCCGATCACAGACATTTAACCCCTCAATCCTGACCACGGCATCTGAGCGCGCTGAAAACCGAAAGCACACTTTCGGTGGTGCTCCAGCTCCGTGTGGTGATCGGAGGAGCCGTAGCATGTGTGCAGCAGCCCCTGTCTTTATGAATGACAGGAGGCTGCTGCAAAGTGTTTCCTATGGAGCTCTTGCATGTAATAGGGCTCCACAGGAAACTAGTAAAATCATCATAGACTCCAATGCAAGTGCATTGGAGTCTATGATAATAGCAATCAGATGATTGATAGTTAGAGTTCCCTATGGGAACTATAAAAAAAAATAAAAAAATAGAAAAAGTGTGAAAACTCCCATAGTATAAAAATAAAAAAATATATTCCCCATACAGCAAAACTGGAAAAAAGCGTCAAAATGGCTGATTTTGCCGTTTTTGGTCGCTTCATTTTCTACAAAAAATTTAAGTGATCAAAAAGTGACACACCCCAGAATGGTATCAATGAAGAGTTCAGATCGCCCCGCAAAAAAATTAGCCCCCTCACAGCTCCATACACATAATTACAAAAAAGTTATAGGGGTCAAAATATAGCGACAAAAATAAAACAGATTTTTTTCCCACAATTTTTTTTTTATCATTATCAAAACTCAAGAAAAACTATACATAAAAAGTATCCCCGGATTCGTACTGACCTCTAGAATAAAAGTAACTGGTCAGTTTTATCGCACATCGAACGTCGTAAATAAAAAAAAACGCAAAACTGTGGTGGAATAGCTTTTGTTTGCAATTTCACCCCATTTTTCCCTGCTTCCCACTACATCATATGCAATATTAAATGGTGGCGTTGGAAAGTACAACTTGTCACGCCAAAAATAAGTCCTCATATGGCTATGTGAACAGACAAATAAATGATTTATTGCTCTGGGATGGCAGGGAGCGCAAAATGAAAATGCAAAAAAAGAGCTGCAGTCCCGGCAGATTTTCTTTACACTAAGGGCTCTTTCACAGGAGCGGATGCCGTGCAGATAATCCGCTGCGTGAAAGACAGCCAAGCCCCGTTCCGGAAGGCAGAGACACGGAGCTGTAACATGATTGATAATGCTCTTCGCCTCTCTGATCTTTTTACTACAAAATCAGTGAGATAAAGTTGTCACCTTGATTTTGTAATAAAAAGGTCACAGAGAGGCACAGAGCATTATAAATCATGTTACTGCTCCGTGTCTCTGCTGTCCGGAACGGGGCTTGGCTCGCTTTCACGCAGCGGATTACCCGCACAGAATCCGCTCGTGTTAAAGAGCCCTAAGCCGAATGCATGGCTCCACTCCCCCAGTCCTAATAAAATCTGGTCCTACCTCATCCAGGGTGTCGCTAGCGTCTGCATGATGTCTGCTGGATCCAGAACAAGTTCCCTGTGGTGATAGAGAAAAAAAGAATAATCACATAAGGAAGGTTACTGCCCCTGTGAACTCACCAGCAGGGGGCGCTGTGCTGGCCTGTAAGACTGAGCCATGCCAATGTATAGCAAGGTAATCTAGGACATTGTCCCTAAGTGCTACCCCACAGTACTAATGCCTACATTGTGGCTCCTCACAGTATTTAAGCCCACATTGTGGCCCCTCACAGTAATTAAGCCCACATTGTGGCCCCTCACAGTAATTAAGCCCACATTGTGGCCCCTCACAGTAATTAAGCCCACATTGTGGCCCCTCACAGTAATTAAGCCCGCATTGTGGCCCCTCACAGTAATTAAGCCCGCATTGTGGCCCCTCACAGTAATTAAGCCCGCATTGTGGCCCCTCACAGTAATTAAGCCCACCTTGTGGCCCCTCACAGTAATTAAGCCCACCTTGTGGTCCCTCACAGTAATTAAGCCCACCTTGTGGTCCCTCACAGCAGTTATACCCACCTTTGTTTCTGTCACAGTAGTTACGCCCAGATGTGCCCCTCACAGTAGTTATGCCCAGATATGTGGCCCTCACTGTAGTTATGCCAGATATGTGCCCCCTCACAGAAGTTATGCCAGATATGTACCCCCCTCACAGTAGTTCCCTCAGTGGCTATGCTCTTTTGTGCCCCCGAACTTTAGTTGTTGCCCCCTTTTTGCAGCTTTATAGAATAAAACACGTACTTACCTTCTTCCCTGATGACGCACTCCCACACACACATCGCACTGCTGGCTGTGCTGGAGGCTGATTCCCAGGTCTTAAGAGCTCCTCCCACAGCCAGCAGTGCGATGTGTGGCCAGCAGGGAGAGCGCCTGAGCTCTGAAGAACAGTGAAGCAGGGAGCGGAGAGGTCTCCCTGCTTCACTCTGAAAACAAGCAGCCCGGCAGTGACGACATGCTGGGCCGGGTGAGTGACACCCCCCCTCCCCTCGTTGCCTCTGCGCCCCCTCAAGTTTTTTATAGAGTAGGCTTCGTACCGAACTTTAGGATTTTTTGACCCCGGACCCGAACATTTTAGTAAAAGTTCGGGTTCGGTGTTCGGCGATTTCTCAGTGCTTTTTAAAAGGCTGCAGAGCAGCCAATCAACAAGCGTTTAACTCTTTGCCCTTAGAAGCCATCACAGCCATGCCTACTAATGGCATGGCTGTGATTGGCCAGTACAGCATGTGACCCAGGCTCTATATAAGCGTAGCACGTCACTCTGCTGTTACTAGTGTAGGGAGAGGTTGCTGCTGGACTGGTGATTTCAGGGAGAGAATAGGAGAGAATCTAACTCGGCGATCTACATACAATTAGTTGTGTGGGTGCAGGGCACAATCTTTTTACCCTGCCCTGAGCTCAGTGACCAAAATTTTTTTATTTTATCCGTCAGTTAGGTGGGCGGCAGCGGCCATTTTATGCAAGCTCAGTGCACCAGCACTGCATCTGAGCTTTTGTGACATTCTAATATAAGCTTGAAAAACTGCACTAATAATCTGGTTGTAAAAAATCACCCTTTTTTTTGGCAATATACAACATCTGGTGCATTTGCAGGATTAGTCAGTGTGCAATTTAAAGGGAACCTGTCACCAGGATTTTGTGCATAGAGCTGGGGACATGGGCTGCTAGATGGCCACTAGCACATCTGCAATACCCAGTCCCCATAGCTCTCTGCGCTTTTATTGTGTTAAACAGTTTTGATCAATATGCAAATGACCTGATATGAGTCCTGTATCCGGAGATGAGTCAAGCGGAAAGGAGCCCAGCACCGCCCCGCGTCCTCCGAATCTCCTCCTTGCTGGCTGACGTCACAGAGCTGGAGCGCCGAAATCTTGTGATGTGCGAGCTAGCGCATGCATAGTTCGTTCCCTGTGCTGATGCCAGTACAGGGAATGAACATGATGCCGACACTGCGCATGCGCTAGCTCGCGCATCGCAAGATTTCGGCGCTCCAGCTCTGTGACGTCAGCCGGCAAGGAGGAGATTCGGAGGACGCGGGGCGGTGCTGGGATCCTTTCTGCTTGACTCATCTCCGGATACAGGACTCATATCAGGTCATTTGCATGTCACCACACAGTCGCGGCGGGTCCGGCCGCCGAAGCGCCTGAGCCCAGAAGATACCTCCAGGGTCCGGCGCCGGGTCAGGAGCCCCTCAGGGGACCCTCCGCGCTGGGGGGGCCAATGTTCAGACTCCCTCCAGGTCCTCCCGGCGCGGGAGAAATCCAGGTGTTCGGCGGGGCCCAGTGAGGGGCGGGGCGGCAAGTGCTCAGTCTCCTGCAGCGTGCGACTTGGAGGCTGGAGCTGGTACTGCAGGCTCCCCTCTCCAGGTTGGGGGGGGAGGGCTGCTCGGCGTGGGAGAGGCAGCAGCAGTAGGGGACAGGAGGCTGTGCACCAGGAGCGTGGTGGGGTGCACAGGCCTCAGCAGTATGACGGACAGCGTGCCGCTGGTCCTGCCCATGCGCGCAGCGCATCCAGCGTGGAAGATGCTGGGATGCCCAGTCCGAGTGGGAGAGTGGCGTCTGGAGTGGTCGTTCCAGTGACTGCGGTGTCACTTTGTCAGGATTTAGGAATTCCAGCTGCGGGGTTCACAGCGCCCCGGCAGCCAGGTGAGGAGGCATTAGGAGCTTTTCTTGCGCTGGCGCACGGTTCAGGGCTGAGTGGTTTAGGTGGGGAGCAAAAAGATATGATTGGGGGCTTGGGGAGGCTATTGTGTGGGTTAGCTGGTGTGGATTCTGGGAGTGGTGTGTCAGGCGGGGGGCCTCTGCAGGCGTGGGGGATTGGGCCTGTTGGGGGCGTGGAGGCAAGGGGCTCGGGCGTTGCGATAACTGCTTCCGTATTTGTGCGTGCGGGCGGTGAGGATGACCGGCCGCAGGTGGATGATGCGGCCAGGGGGAGGTATATGTGTGTTTTGAAGGCCCACTGGGTGCGCACTTGAAGCAGGAGGTCAGGGATCGGATTTGGTAAGGGGAGTACGTGGATATATTTTCATGCTTCCCTTGGAGCGTTTTAATCTGGACTTGGCGAAGCGGGATGGGTCAAAGCGGGAGGATGAGGAGAAGCGGCGTTATAGACTGATACCGCGCAAGTTTGTGAATTGGCTGCAGGCGTTTGCCATTTTGGCTAGCGTGATTGGGGAGAGGGCGCCGGACAGCTGTTCGGCGCTTTTCTGTTATTTGGACGCGATTGGGGAGGCGTATAGGGTTTATGGGGGTTCTGGGTGGTTGAGATATGACTAACAGTTTCGTCAGAGGAAGGCGGTCCGCCAGAGTATGCGGTGGGACCATAAGGATATAGGGTTATGGATGAAGGTGATGGCGCCCGTACGGTCTGGGCAGCCCTTTCGGAGGGAGCAAGGGGGGTCAGGTCAGTCGGGATTTGCAACGGCAGCGTCCAAGGGATTGTGCTTTTTCTTCAATGAGGGGAGTTGCAAGTTTGGGCCCAAGTGCAAATTTAAGCACGAGTGTTTCTGCGGGGGTGGTCACAGGGCCAGCCGTTGTTTTAGGGGGGCGAAGAAGAGGGGGGGTGAGGCTGGTGCAAAAGGGCCAGACGCTGGTGCGGGTGGATGTGATGGCGGGGTACCTAGATAGATACCCGGACAGGGGAGCGGCGGAATTTTTGCGGAAGAGGTTTACAGAGGGTTTTTGTATTCCGTCTCGCCCGGTGGAACAGGTGTTTGGGGTTAGGAAGAATTTGCGGTCAGCTTTGGACCATAGGGAGGTAGTATCGGAGAAGCTGGCTAAGGAGGTGGCGTTGGGTAGGATGGATGGGCTGTTTTTTTACTTGCCGTGGGAGGATTTGAGGGTTTCCCTTTGGGGGTGGTGCCCAAGAAGGAGCCGAACAAGTTTCGGCTCATTCATCACTTGTCTTTCCCAAAGGGGGTGTCGGTCAACGAAGGTATTGATCCTGAACTTTGTTCGGTGGTTTATACCTCCTTTGATGCAGCGGTAGGATGGGTGCGTGAGTTGGGGCCTTGTTGGCAAAAACGGACATTGAGGCAGCGTTCCGGTTGTTGCCCGTTAACCCAGATAGTTTACACTTGTTAGCTTGTTTCTGGGATGGCGGGTACTTTGTGGATAGGTGTTTGCCAATGGGGTGCTCAGTGTCTTGTGCATACTTTGAGACATTCAGTTCATTCTTGGAATGGGTGGTTAAGGATGTGTCAGGGTGTGTGTCGCTTATCCATTATCTTGATGATTTTTTATGCCTGGGTCCGGCGGAGTCGCGTGTTTGTTCATTATTATTGGCTACGTTGCAGTATGTTTTTGAGTTGTTCGGGGTGCCGTTGGCGGCAGAGAAGACGGTGGGGCCCACGACGGAGTTGAGTTTTTTGGGCATTGTTATTGACACGCTTAAGATGGAGTGTCGGTTGCCCGAGGAAAAGGTTCAGGATCTGAGGGGGGCTGTTGGGAGTGCAATGAGGACGCACAAGATTCGTTTGCGGGATTTGCAGTCATTATTGGGCAAATTGAATTTTGCATGTCGGATTATGCCGATGGGGCGAATTTTTTGTAGGAGGTTGGCGGCTGCTACGGGGGGGGGGGGGTGGTTGCCCCACATCACTTTATTCGTTTAGGGCGGGAGTTGAAAGGGGATTTGGTGGTCTGGGATAAGTTTTTGAAGGATTTCAATGGCAGGGCATTGGTGTTGGGGGAGGTGGTGGATAGTTTTGATTTTGATTTGCATTCGGATGCAGTTGGGGGGGGTAGGTTTTGGGGTATTCTGTAATGGCCAGTGGTGTGCGGGTCAGTGGCCTGAGTCTTGGGTGTTGAGGGGTTGGGTCCGCAATGTTGCATTGCTTGAATTGTTTCCGGTTGTATTGGTGGTGCTCTGGAGGGATAGGTTCCGTGATAGGAAGGTTCGTTTTCACTGCGACAACCTGGGGGTGGTGCAGGCGATTAATTGATTGACGGCCTCTTCTCCCCCTGTGGTTAAGTTATTGCAACATTTGGTGTTATGTTGCTTGGAAATTAATGCTTGGATTGTGGCTGTGCATGTGCCAGGGGTTAACGGTGTGGCTGACTCTTTCTCGTTTGCAGTGGGAGCGTTTTCGGCAACTCGCCCCGGAGGCGGTTGGGTTGGTGTGTCCGGAGTTCCTGTGGGAGCTCTTGGAGGTACAGTAGCAGGGCTGTTGAGGGAGTCTTTGAGCGCTGGCACTTTGGCGGCGTACGGTAAGGCCTGGAGTGAGTGGGAGGGGTGGTGTGCTGAGCTAGGAGTGGGGGTCGATGAGGGTGAGGTTCCGTTGGTGTTGTTCTTGGGGAATTTAGCTGAGATGGGGAGGTCAATAGCGCAGGTGAATCGGGTTATGGCGGGTTTGGCATTTGCCGTCTGCCTCACAGGCTGATTTTAATTAGTGAGAATAATTATGGATAATGTCGCACTAGAATGAGATTGGGATCCAGCAGAGGTGCACCCACTAACAGACACCACCCAGTCTGATAGTGATAAAAGTATAAATACAAATAGAAGTGGGGCACACTCTAAAGTATAGGGATCTTTATTGACACAATAATAATATCACAGTAAAAAAAAAAAACGACACAATGTAAGTAAGAGTTCAATAAATATCAATATATAAACTGACACAATGTAATAGCAGTAAAAGAGCAGAATATTAACAACGGAAATGGATAAGATCAGTGAATATATAAAAAACAAGCAATAAATAAGCGAGCAATAAAAATAGAATTAAATACACAATAATGATAGAATGGCAATATCAATAAGATCCCAATAGGTGTATGGGTTTTCGTGGAGAATAATTCAATACTGCTCCTCCATGCACTGAAGTCCACTCCGGTACCAGTCCTAATAACAAATCTATAAAAGGAATTATAGTTCCAAGTGCATGCCGCAATACAGATTGAGTTGTATAATAGATCGGCAGGTAATGCGAACAGCGGCGTCCCGCTGTATTAATAAAGAGTGATCACTTTGGATGGATATATGCAGGTCTTACCCGAGGATGCTTGATACTGGACGGTGGCCCCTCGACTCGGCTTGTAGATAATGTCTCCGGTCTCAAGGGGTAATAGCCAGGTTTGAATTTCGCGCCTGTAGGATTGTTTGGTACACGTGGTGAAGTCCGTCTCACGTGGAGTAGCGTCCTAATATATCGGCGGTTCTCTGGCGATAAAAAAGTCTTCCAGGCTTCCTCGGAGTTACAGACCCTCTTCTATGGATGGGGGGATACCAAACGCGTTTCGGGGATTTACTAAGGAGACCCCTTGTTCAGTGGTTACCATCCATCTGTTCCTGTTCCCCTTTTATAGTGGACTGGGGATGAAGAAAAGTCTGGTACGGAGTTTCGGAGTTTGCAGGAAATGGGATCTGTAAGTTTGGTTAACTTACTAGTAGTGTATGTTAAATGTATTTATATTTTCACGTATATCAGCCATCATATCCTTATATTGACATAGTCCTATATGGACAAATATATATATTGCCATAGACATATACGAAGGTAGATACATAAAAACAAAAATAAAGATATATTAATTTATATATCTTAAAGTGAACATAAATAATACTATCTCCACCTATATAGTCTACATTGTGTTTCTATCATGTTCACTTTAAAGACACATCACATAGAAGGGGACATCATATAGATAACGCATCTCATAAAAAACGCACCTATGTCGCAAATATAATGATGCGACTCCACGGTATCTTAGGTGACTTATTTAATGCATCATTGGATATTAACTTATATGTTGTCTGACGACTATAGAGAATCGATATCTTAAAAATCAGCATCATTTATATCAAAATAGCCGTATAGAGGCAGGAAGCCATACTAAGTGTATGGAAAAAAATAATAAATAATATATAATATAGGGATAAAAAATGCCAATATCTCCTATGAAGTCTCATCATTCAACAGGTGTACCCAGTGTCACATACAATCTGAGTGCGGCTATATTGCATCACTCAAAAGGCGCACCGCCTGTCGCACACATTTTGAATGCGGCTGCGGTGCGTCTTTCTAATCATTCGGTGTTTGAATATATTGTCTTTGTTTTTAAATTATTTTTAAACCAATCCTTCTTTAAATCCCTAAAACAAATTCAGCGTTATAAAAATATAAATTAATAATGTAGTTTAAAATTAATATGACTAAAAGTGTTTACAGATATAAATAGACTATAATAGTCATAAACTCACATAATACAATAATTCTTCGGGTCGTATTCCATAGAAAAAAAGGGTAGGCAACTACAATGGGGTTCAAATATACTTTTCTAAAATTCTTCAAAATGAGTCCCTTATTCTTATCGTATATGTATAAAAGTGGATTTTGTGGATGGAGGCCAGATGTAGAGGAGAAACTGCAGGACTTTGAATATCGTACAGTTAATCATCGACCGGTGGCACCCATCCTATAGAAAACCAAATAGCTCAAAATCTGCGTTGAGACCCCCCGGTTGTAATGTGTTCAGTTCAAAAATTCGTTTAGTTTCCAAGCGTGACATTTTCTCTGTGATTACCTCCCCTCCAATCTTTATGCACTTTGTCAATTGCTGAGAATTTAAAGCAGGATGGGTCTTGGTTGTGTGTTATTTTAAAATGATACGATAAGGAATGATTTTCAAAACCCTTCTTTATATTTCCGACATGTTCAGCAATGCGTTTTTTAAGGGTTCTTTTAGTTCTCCCTACATATTGGAGCTTGCAGGGGCATTCAATCACATAAATAACATCCTCTGTGCTGCATGTGAGGAACTCATTGATTTGGTGACAATGGTTATTTGTTGTTGATCTAATTTCCGTAGTTTTCTTGGGGAACGAGGTTAGTTTACAATTACCGCATCTACCACAGCGAAAAAAGCCTTTGATATTCGCCCAAGATTGGATAGTAGTAATGTGGTCTCTCTTTTTTTTTTGAACAGTAGGTGCTACTTTTATACTTAAATTGGGGGCCTTAGTAAACACTATTTTTGGTTTGGCTGGTATTAAAGTGCCTAAAATCTTATCATTTTTTAATAAATACCAGTGTTTATTTAAAATGTTTTGAATTTTTCTAAAATCTCCATTAAAGGGCAAAATTAGGCGTAAACTGGGGTCTATCGATTCCGTTTCTTTGTTCATCATTATTTTGTCTACAAAAAAATACTCCCTATTCATTCCTTTGACTCTATTGAGTGCCACATCTAAAATCTCCATAGGATATTTTTTAACTAAAAAATGGTCTGTCATGATTTTAGCTTCTTTCTCAAATTCTTCATTAAGTGTGATTTTAATTAGTGTCAGTACATAGTCAGGTCTGCTCCACTTCATTCACTGAAGCCATTGCACCAGGAGTGAGATAGTTTGTGGACTCTCACTGCAACCCTTGGTATGCATTGGCGGCGGTGATGCTGTGGACTGTGCCTGCTGTGTAACCTACACTCTCTGAAGTGTATGGTAGCCGTCATGGCGCCTAACAGGTAGAATTTAGCGCAGGAACCCGTCTAATAGAGATTGCCTTGACGTTCGGCAGACGGGCTCAGATTATTTTGTACAAAACGATTTGCCAAGTATCTCTCACTTATTAGTGTAGCACTTGTAATTTTTATGCAATTTTGTACTCTATATTGCAGTGAATTGTCGCATTGCATGTTGTTCGTCTTTTCGGGTTTGGCATTTGGTTTTAAGCTTACCTGATGTTACTAAGACCTTTTTGGTGAGGCAGGTATTGAAGGGGTGTAGAAGGGGGAAGCGAATTGCGGATCAGAGACGGCCGGTTTCATTTGCTCTATTGTTGAAAATCGGGGAGCAGGTGGGTGTTATTTGTCGGTCTGTGGGTGAGGTACGGTTGTTTAGATTAGCCTTTTTCGTTAGCGTTTTTCGGGGCTTTTCGGCTGGGTGAGTTGGTGTGTCCTAGTGTTAATAGGGCAGGGAGTTTGTGTTGGGGGGGGGGGGGGATGTGGATTTGTATAATGACAGGGTGGTAGGGCGGATACGGGTGTCTAAGATGGATAGGGAAGGTAAGGGGTGTAGTGTGTCACTGTTTGGGGTTCCGGGGTGTGGGTTGTGCCCAGTGTGTTGCTTGAGGCAGTACCGGGAGGGCGTGAGTTTTGGGAACATGGGGCCCCTGCTGAGGCATGAGGACGGATCGTTTCTGTCGCGATTTCAGTTCGTGGCAGTGTTTAAAAAATGTTTGGGGGCGTTGGGAATGGACTCTAAGCTTTTTACGGGTCATTCCTTCAGGATTGGGGCAGCTACGGAGGCGGCGAGGTTAGGTTTAAGCGAGGAGGTGATTAAGAAGATAGGGAGATGGGAATCTTCACGTTTTATATCCTATGTGCGGTTGGGAGGTTGATGAGCTGGGGTGTTGTCATTAATTTTCTTTTGTTTGCGTTGCAGGTGCCGTTTTGGTGTGGATTCTTGGGCATTCGTTTGTTTTCTGGGGAGTGCTTCGGGCGGATGTGCGACCGGAGGGGTGTCAGCTTGGTTTCAGTAGGGATGAGGCGGTGCTGCGGTGGCTGGGGAGGAGGAGTATGTTGTGGGGGAGTGTGTTGAGGGAGGTGCACCAATTTGTGAGGTTGGATCGAGCCCCCGTTATTTTAGTGTTGTATGTCGGGGGTAATGATTTGGGGGTTAGACCTTGCCGGGAGCTTATTAAGGACATTAAGTTTGATCTTTTGAGGTTGTGGTCTTTGTTTCCGGGTATGGTGTCTGTTTGGTCCGACATAGTGGCTCGGAAGACGTGGAGAGAAGCGCGTTCGGTTGAGCGGATCAACAAGGCCAGGGTATAGGTGAATAGGGCTATTGGAAGGTTTATGGCGAGGAATGGAGCAGTGGCGGTTCGGCATACGGACCTGGAAGCAGGGAGTGGTGGTTTTTGGAGGTCGGATGGTGTTCATATGAATGCGGTGGGCATTGATCTTTGGGCTCTAGGTTTGCAGAATGGAATCGAGCGGGTTTGAGGGTGGTTGTAAGGTTCAAGCTGCGCGTTGTTGGCGGTGGGAGATCATAGAAGCTGGAGGTATATGACGGGTAGTGGAAATGGGAGGGCCTCAATGGTGGGGCTGGACTCTCATAGTTTCAGGTACTTGGTTAATTGGAGAAGGCGTGCATCAGTTGGGGTCTCAGAGCTGGTGCTTACGGCTGGAGGCAATCGAGTTGCCAGGTTGGCTTCTTGTGGATGGTAAATTTTTGGGGCTTCTACGATCTCCCTCGTCAGGGGTTAATGTTAATTTTAATGTTATTGTTATTTATGGATGTATTTATTTTATTAATAAAACGTCTGCTGTGGCCGATTTAATCCAAGCAAAGTGTGTGGTGTATTATTGGGATGGTACTTGGATGGGGGAAAATGGGGAAGTTATGGTAGGCCCTGAGTAAATAACCTATCATGATATTCGAGTTTAATGTATACAGCTTTCATATTCTGTTAGTAAAAAAAACACACTTTTTGGCAATATACAACATCTGGATTAGTCAGTGTGCAATTTAAGCTAGAAATACAGCCATCATTTTCTGTGTTCTTAAAAACACCCTTTTTTTGCCAAAATCCACTATTTTACAGCAGGTGTGAAATTCAAGTTTAATGTATACAGCTTTCATATTCTGTTATTAAAAAAAACACACTTTTTTGGCAATATACAACATCTGGATTAGTCAGTGTGCAATTTAAGCTAGAAATACAGCCATAAATTTCTGGGTTTTTAAAAACACACTTTTTGGCCAAAATACACAATTTTACAGCCCTTGCAGCATCAGCACGTGTGAAATTCCAGGGTAATATACTGCTGTCATATACAGTTATTTGGCAGCCTTTGCTGCAGATGTCATTGTGAGATACACCCTTTATATATTTGGGTTATATTCAGATATTTGAAATACCGTCATTTTGTGCACAAATCTTTAATTGAGGCCTAGCGTGGGTCAGGGCTTGTGAGATGTGCCCTTTATATACAGGAGTTATATTCAGGTATTTGAAATACAGCTATTTTGGGCAAACAAATTTAATTGAGGCCTAGTCTGGTTCAGGGCGTGTGAGATACACCCTGTACATACTGTCGTTCTATTCTACTATTAATTAAACACCCATTTAGGGCAAGATCCTAAATTCGAGAAATATGAGGAGAGCGTCAAATAAGGGACGTGGCCCAGGTCGTGGTGCTGCTGGTGGAGCTCCTGTTGCAGGGAGAGGACGTGGTCGATTTGTGCCAGCTACACGCACAAGTGTCGCGAGTAGGCGACCGAACCTGCAGCGGTATTTGGTCGGGCCTAATGCGGCTTTACGAATGGTGAGGCCTGAACAAGTACAGGTGATAGTAGATTGGGTTGCTGACAGTGCCTCCAGTTCCTTCACATTGTCTCCCACCCAGTCTCCTGCTGAAATATCAGAGTTGGCATCTGCAGCCCATGACCATTAGTCTTTCACCTCACCCCCTTGCAAATCAGCCAAGCAGTCTGAGCCCCAAGTCATGCAGCAGTCTCTTCTGCTTTTTGATGACTCTGTTAGCAGGGTTTCCCAGGGCCATCCAACTAGCCCTGCCCTAGAAGAAGTGGAAGAGATTGAGTGCACCGATGCCCAACCACTTATCTTTCAAGAGGAGTACATGGGAGGACCATCGCAGCACATCTCGGATGATGACGAAACACAGGTGCCAACTGCTGGGGCTTTTGAAAGTGTGCAGACCGACAAGGACGGCAGGGGTGAAGACTGAGTGAAAGATGATGTGGAAGACTATGAGGTCCTCGACCCCACATGGAATAAAGGTCATGTGAGTGACCTATGTAGTTCGGAGGAAGAGGCGGTTGTCGCAAAGAGCCACCAGCCCAGCAGAAGAGGGATCAGGGTGCAAAAGCGGAGCAGCCGTCCTCTAGACAGTACGCCTGCTACTGCCCACCGCAGCAAGGGACCAAGCACACCAAATCCAGCTTCAAGGAGTTCCCTGACGTGGCAGTTGTTCAGACAATGTGCTGACGACAAGACACGAGTGATTTGCACGTTGTGCAATCAGAGCCTGAAGTGAGGGATAAACGTTCTCAACCTGAGCACAACCTGCATGACCAGGCATTTAAGTGCTAAGCACGAGCTGCAGTGGAGTAGACGCCTCAAAAACCAAGAAAGGTCTCTGGGTCCTCCTGATTCCTCTTCTGCTGCAGTCTCCGCCTCTTCATCGACCTCTGGAGTGACAGTGCCACCTGCCACCCCGCAAACAGAGGATCTTCCAGCAACACCACCACCTGGGTCACCAAGCATCTCCACAATGTCCCATGGAAACATTCAGCTCTCCATCTCCGAAACACTGGAGAGGAAGAGGAAGTACCCCCCTACCCACCTGCGATCCCTAGCCCTGAATGCCAGCATTTCAAAATTACTGGCCTTTAAAATGCTGTCATTCCATCTGGTGGAGACGGACAGTTTTAAAGGTCTTATGGCGGTGCCTGTCCCACAGTACATCGTGCCCAGCGCCACTACATTTCCAGGCGAGCCATCCCTTCCCTGCACAACCAAGTAGGGGACAAAATCAGGTGTGCACTGCACAACGCCATCTGTGGCAAGGTGCACCTCACTACGGATACGTGGACCAGTAAGCATGGTCAGGGACGTTATATCTCCATAACAGCACACTGGGTAAATGCAGTGGCGGCTGGGCCTGAGGCGGATAGCAGTTTGGCGCATGTCCTTCCACCACCGAGGATTGCGGGGGTGCTTCAGTTTGCCTCCTGTTACTTCCTTCTCCTACTCAGCTCCTCATCCGGTCAGCGTTAGGCTACTTTCACGCTAGCGTTCAGAGCGGATCTGTCTGGGGTCTGCCCAGACGGATCCGCTCATATAATGCAGACTTTGGATCCGTTCAGAACGGATCCATCTGCATTATATTGTAGAAAAAATTCTAAGTGTGAAAGTAGCTTCAGATGGATCTGTCCAGACTTTACATTGAAAGTCAATGGGGGATGGATCCGTTGAGCATATAGTGTCAAATTCAAATGGATCCGTCCCCATTGACTTACATTGTAAGTCTGGACGGATCTGTTTGCCTCCGCACGTTCAGGTGTCCGCTTGCTAAGCGGAGCGGAGGCTGAACGCTGCCAGACTGATGCATTCTGAGCGGATCCGCATCCACTCAGAATGCATTAGGGCAGTACAGATGCGTTCGGGCCACTTGTGAGCCCCTTCAAACGGAGCTCACAAGTGGAGCCCCGAACGCTAGTGTGAAAGTAGCCTAACACCTTCACCACCGAGGATTGCAGGGCGCTTCAGTTTGCCTCCTGTTGCTTCCTCCTCCTACTCTGCTTCCTCATCCTCTACCAGCTCCTCATCCGGTCAGCGTAACACCTTCACCAGCAACTTCAGCACAGCCAGGGGTAAACGACAGCAGGCAGTTTTAAAACTTATCTGTTTGCGGGACAAACCCCACACCGCGCAGGAGCTGTGGACGGGCCTTGAACAACAGACCGATGAGTGGTTTGTGCCAGTCAGCCTCAAGCCCGGCCTGGTGGTGTGCGATAATGGGCAATGTGGCGAAACCAACCTCGCCACTGGGTTTTGGAGAGGCCTGTTTATCAGCCTCTTGCCTTTGGCCCTGGAAGATTGGGTCCCTTAAAAACCAAATTCGGCCCTAACAGAGTGCATGTCACTTATTCTGGCCCTTTAAATACAGTGGGGTCATTCGGTACTTTCCCTGTGTGAGCGCTGATACCCCAGATAGCTATGCCATGGAGCCCATTCATATAATGAAAGACTTTAGCTCCATGGCAATTGAACTGTATGTGTGTGGTCTGAGCGCCATTCAATAATATGCGCTCAGACCTAAGCTATCTGGGGATATGTTGCATGTCTTTATTTTATGTAGTAAATGTAACCTTGTGTATTTTATTGTATTTTATGTCTTTTTGCAACCATGTGCTCAATGGAGTCTGCCTCTATCCCTGGATATAATTGGATTATTTTCCCATTGTCTCCAGGAAAGAGGGCTCTGTAAAACCGGTTTGAGCCAGATAGCCATGTGCCAGCAAGTGCCCAAAAGATATTTTACTAACTTTTCAACCCCTGGTCTGATTCATGCCATTTTTTAATATGTTGTTCCCCTGAATGGATTGATTGTGAATATGTAATTTTTATGTGAATGTGATGTATGGTTTTAGAGTTATGAAAGTTGGGTACAAAGTATGTTTAACTGTATGTATAATTGAGTTTCCTCTTAGCATAAGGGGAGGGAATATGCTGGGTGTGTTTATATTGTGCCATTGTGTGTTTAAAATGGTGATGTCTGTCCTGTTGTCTGCACATGTGTATTGGTGACTTCTCTTTGTCTTGAGAGATAATTGGATTACGCCTCGGGTGTCTCCAGGGCAGAGAGGAGGGAACCATGATGCATTGTGGGGATGTATTGTCTCTGTGTATCCTACAGTGCTGCATATCTGTCCTATGTCACAGTCTTCATTCTGGTCCTCTGGGGGTGTGAACGATTGGTTGCTGTAGTTACATTGTATGTGTTGTAAATTACAGATTGGTTGTATTTCAAACCCCTGTGGGCAGTACTATGTTTGTGGTTTATGAATAAAAGAGGCTGTACGTGAAGTACAGTCAGACCACTGCTTGACCCTCAACACGGAGCCTTGTCTCGTTATTGGGGGGATCCGCTGTATGCTGTTAGAGATTGATTGCCAGGAGTGTAAGCTGATTCCTGTTCGTCTGCTAGCAGCTATTTGTGAGGTTCCAGTTTGGAGTGCTACTTTGTATCCAGTTCGGTACATTGGTGTTCTGCAGTAGCTGGGCCTGTCTCTCAGAAAGGGGCTTATCGCCTAAACGGATTTTAACCCCTTGTCTGCTGAAACGGTCCGTTACAGGCGAAATCTCGTAGCAGCTCTGGGACTAGCCGGTTTGACGCACATCCCTTGCCTGGCGCATGTGCTGAATTTGGTGGTGCAGAGATTCCTTAAAAATTACCCCGATATGTCAGAGCTGCTGCATAAAGTGCGAGCCGTCTGTGCCCGCTTCCGGCGTTCTCACCCTGCTGCTGCTCGCCTGTCAGCGCTGCAGCGTAACTTCGGCCTTCCCGCTCACCACCTCATATGCGACGTGCCCACAAAGTGGAACTCCACCTTGCACATGCTGGCCAGACTGTGCGAGCAGCAGCAGGCGATAGTGGAGTTTCAGCTGCAGCACGCACGGGTGAGTCGCTCGGCGGAACAGCACCACTTCACCACCAATGACTGGGCCTCCATGCGAGACCTGTGTTCCTTGTTGCGCTGTTTCGAGTACTCCACCAACATGGCCAGTGCCGATAACGCCGTTCTCAGCGTAACTATCCCAATTCTATGCCACCTTGAAAAAACGCTGCTGGCGATGATGGAAGAGGAGGATGTGGCATAGGAGGAGGAGGATAAAGAGGGATCATTTCATAGGGTTTCCGGCCAGTCATTCACAAGTGGCTCAGAGGGTGGGTTCCTGCACCCACAAACGCCAGGTACACAATTGTCCAGCCAGGGCACAGTTCTGGAGGATGATGATGTGGAGGATGAGGAGATGGAGGAGGAGGAGCCATGTTCATAGCAGGGTGGCACCCAGACCAGCTCATGGCAATCACTGGTGCATGGCTGGAGGGATACAGAGGACACAGACGATACACCTCCCACAGAGGACAGCTTTTTGTTGCCTCTGGGCAGCCTGGCACACATGAGCGATTACATGCTGCAGTGTCTCCGCAACGACCACCAAGTTGCCCACATTCTAACTTTTGAAGATTACTCGGTGGCTACGTTGCTGGATCCCCGTTACAAGGACAACGTACCGTCCTTAATTCCGTCACTGGAGCGTGATCGCAAGATGCGCGAGTACAAGCGCACGCTTGTAGACGCGCTGCTGGTGGCATTCCCACCTGACAGCGGGGGCACAGTGGAAGCACAAGGCGAAGGCAGAGGACGAGGTAGAGGTCGCCAACGCAGCTGGGGCACTGCCAGCACCTCAGAAGGCAGGGTTAGCATGGCCGAAATGTGGAAAAGCTTTGTCAGCAATCCACAACAACCAGCACCACCAGCTGATATGGAACGTCTTAGCAGGAGGCAGCATTTCACCAACATGGTGGAGCAGTATGTGTGCACACGCCTACACGTACTGAATGACGGGTCTGCCCCCTTCAACTTCTGGGTCTCCAAATTGGGCACATGGCATGAGCTTGCCATTTACGCCTTGGAGGTGCTGGCCTGCCGTGCAGCCAATGTATTGTCAGTTACATTTTCTGGTGAAATTCACCAATTTTTGGGTGTAATTATACCCCTCCACTACCTAGTTGACAGCTTAATAAATTTCAATACATTTTTCTTTTCCATTTTCAGGTGACAAACAATTTTTTTTCCTGTCATAGACCCCTGCTCTACCAAGTAGACAGGTTAATTTTTCTGTTACATTCTTGGGTTGACATTATACAATTTTAGACATGAATAAACCCCTGCTCTGCATAGGTGACAGTGAATAAAATTCAATGCTTAAACTTGTACCACATTTGCGCTTCAATGATTTGTCCCACATTTCCACTTTACTCTTTTGGCCCACATTTGGGCTTCTGTAATGTGGCCCACATTTGGGCTTCTGTAATGTGTCCCACATTTGCGCCTCAATAACTTTTCCCATATTTCCGCTTTACTCTTTTGGCCCACATTTGGGCTTCTGTAATGTGGCCCACATTTGGGCTTCTGTAATGTGTCCCACATTTGCGCCTCAATAACTTTTTCCCATACTTCCGCTCGATCCAATTTTTTTAAAATAAATTTATCTCCCTTAAATTTGGTCTTTTTCTCACGCTCCCTCTCCGGCGTGGAACCCTGATTCGCCGATAACCGTGATCAACATGGTTAGGCTCAGAAAAGAACAGCGAAAGTTGATAGAGAAGATATCCAAATGGTGGATGTCACTGGGGCACCTCTACATAGGTGACAGGAACATAAATTTAAAAAAATCGTCAATTACATTGTCAGGTGAAATTTTTCTAATTTTGCCGAATAGAAACCCCTGCTCTGCATAGTTGACAGGGAATAAAATTTTATAAATTCTTCATTAATTAATGCGCGCCACATCCTTTCATTTAATGCTTAAACTTAAAAAAAGTTTTCCCACTTTTACGCTTTAATAATTTTCCCCATTATTCTGCTCTATAATTAGAAATTTGAAAAAATTAATCCTCCCTTGGATGTGGTCTCTCTTTCTCACGCTCCCTCTCCGGCGTGGAACCCTGATTCGCCGCCACCAAGTTGATAGAGCAGATACCAAATTGGATCGTGAACATCATGGGGACGTGCGACATGGTGGGGCAGTAAGTGTGCACACGCCTACACTAACTGACTGATAAGGGTCAGCCCCTGCAACTTCTGGGTCTCCAAATTGGGCACATGGCCTGAGCTTGTCCTTTACCCCTTGGAGGTGCTGACCTACCCTGCAGCCAGTGTATTGTCTGAACGTGTGTTTAGCATGACTGGAGGGGGTTATCACAGGTTATATTTCCCAATGTTTTAGGGTGTACCCTAATTTAAAAAAATATAAATAAATTTAAAACCAAAAAGCAGTGTAGGCTACCTCCTCCTCCACCACCGCCGTTTACACCTACACCGCCACATCTACCGCCTTCTCAACCTCCTACTCCATATGGACCTCGTCCTCCTAGATCAAGATTATTATTTTTACGTATTTTATGTGATTTAAAGTCATTTCCCTATCCACATTTGTTTGCAGAGCACTTGCCATGCTCTTAACCACATTTTGTTGCCATTTGCAGCCCTCTAGCCCTTTCCATTACATTTTTACAGCCATTTTTGTGCTCAAAAATTCGGGTCCTCACTGACTTCAATGGGGTTCGGGATCAAGTTCGTGTCTCGAACGCAAACTTTTTTGTGCAGTTCGGCCGAACCCGTCGAACCTGAACATCCAGGTTCCCTGTCCCCGAACCTAGTGCTATCCGGTCCCTAGAAATCCCTACATAAAAAATGCTCCAGGATGATGCGGTGATGAGTAAATGGTGCTCTTTATGAATGAGTGTCACCCTTATTCTCTTAAACCAAAGAAATAATTAATAAAAATCCCCGACGTGTTTCGCCTAATATTTATCAGGTTCATCAGGGGATAACGTAATGGATGGGTACTGTGTGATACAATTTATGGTACTTAGCTTTGCGGCCAGATATCAAAACCACAATATGTTTTTTGCCGGTCCCCAAGAGGAAGAAATTGACCTCTTTATCCCGCTCAAGGTGCCTAGAGATAAGTAAATAAAAGCGTAACTAAAAAAAGAGGCCTGCCAGTGGAAGGCAAAAAATGCCTAAACGCCGCACAAAGGACACACAAAGGTAACTCCGATATGGCCCACAGCATTAAATTTATCACATAATTACACAAGCTGGACCATTGAGTTAGACAAGTTGATAAAGAAGTATCACAGTACCAAAGTAAAGCATGCCTACGGACAGTATTTAAAAGTATACGTCGTTTCTAGTGAGGGCCCACAGACTTACATATATAAAGTAATTAAAGAAAGGCAAAACAGTTACACTTACAAGCGGGAGAAGAAGGGTTTGGCCAAACCAAAAATCCGGCTTTGCAGGTCCAGAGCTGACCCTTGCTATAGAGGAGCCGGCGATTTAAAGATCGCGCTATCCTGAGCTAGTTTCCGGACGCATAATGGAACGCAAATCACAATAGAAGAGTCACTTCCGGGATCGTGAAACGCAAGGTGAAGCGCACAGCGAAACCGGAAGTGACGCAACGTCAGTTCCTAGTGCCGGGTGGAACGCAGCAATGGAACGCATCATCGGGAAAGGTGCTCCCTTGATGCTCACAGTCGCTTCAAAACCCTCTCTGATGGCCCTTCAGCAATTGGGACCATCTAATTAGGTATGGGAACAGCTAATAATGATAATTAATGGCTCTCCACCCTTCAGCAGGGGTCATATTGTAAAAGAAGGAGGGGCAAAGGGACCTCATCAAATCGTTTTTTCTTGCTAGGAAAAATATACAGGATCATGTTTAAAGGAATTGATTAGTAGTAGAGTTGAGCGAACACCTGGATGTTCGGGTTCGAGAAGTTCGGCCGAACTTCCCGGAAATGTTCAGGTTCGGTATCCGAACCCGACCCGAACTTCGTCCCGAACCCAAACCCCATTGAAGTCAATGGGGACCCGAACTTTTCGGCACTAAAAAGGCTGTAAAACAGCCCAGGAAAGAGCTAGAGGGCTGCAAAAGGCAGCAACATGTAGGTAAATCCCCTGCAAACAAATGTGGATAGGGAAATGAATTAAAATAAAAATAAAAAAAATAAAAATTAACCAATATCAATTGGACAGAGGTCCTATAGCAGAGAATCTGGCTTCACGTCACCCACCACTGTAACAGTCCATTGTCATATATTTAGGCCCCGGCACCCAGGCAGAGGAGAGAGGTCCCGTAACAGAGAATCTAGCTTCATGTCAGCAGAGAATCAGTCTGCATGTCTTAGCAGAGAATCATGCTTTACGTCACCCAACACTGGAACAGTCCATTGTCAGCTATTTAGGCCCAGGCACCCAGGCAGAGGAGAGAGGTCCCGTAGCAGAGAATCTGGCTTCATGTCAGCAGAGAATCAGTCTGCATGTCTTAGCAGAGAATCATGCTTTACGTCACCCAACACTGGAACAGGCCACTGTCACATATTTAGGCCCAGGCACCCAGGCAGAGGAGAGAGGTCCCGTAGCAGAGAATCTGGCTTCATGTCAGCAGAGAATCAGTCTTTATGTCATAGCAGAGAATCAGGCTTCACGTCACCCACCACTGGAACAGGCCACTGTCACATATTTAGGCCCCGGCACCCAGACAGAGGAGAGGTTCATTTAACTTTGGGTTGCCCCGCAATATAATGGTAAAATGAAAATAAAAATAGGATTGAATGAGGAAGTGCCCTGGAGTACAATAATATATTGTTAAGGGGAGGTAGTTAATGTCTAATCTGCACAAGGGATGGACAGGTCCTGTGGGATCCATGCCTGGTTCATTTTTATGAACGTCAGCTTGTCCACATTGGCTGTAGACAGGCGGCTGCGTTTGTCTGTAATGACGCCCCCTGCCGTGCTGAATACACGTTCAGACAAAACGCTGGCCGCCGGGCAGGCCAGCACCTCCAAGGCATAAAAGGCTAGCTCTGGCCACATGGACAATTTGGAGACCCAGAAGTTGAATGGGGCCGAACCATCAGTCAGTACGTGGAGGGGTGTGCACAGGTACTGTTCCACCATGTTATTAAAATGTTGCCTCCTGCTAACACGTTCCTTATCAGGTGGTGGTGCAGTTAGCTGTGGCGTGGTGACAAAACTTTTCCACATCTCTGCCATGCTAACCCTGCCCTCAGAGGAGCTGGCCCTGACACAGCTGCGTTGGCGACCTCTTGCTCCTCCTCTGCCTTCGCCTTGGGCTTCCACTGGTTCCCCTGTGACATTTGGGAATGCTCTCAGTAGCGCGTCTACCAATGTGCGCTTGTACTCGCGCATCTTCCTATCACGCTCCAGTGTAGGAAGTAAGGTGGGCACATTGTCTTTGCACCGGGGATCCAACAGGGTGGCAACCCAGTAGTCCGCACACGTTAAAATGTGGGCAACTCTGCTGTCGTTGCGCAGGCACTGCAGAATGTAGTCGCTCATGTGTGCCAGGCTGCCCAGAGGTAAGGACAAGCTGTCCTCTGTGGGAGGCGTATCGTCATCGTCCTGGGTTTCCCCCCAGCCACGCACCAGTGATGGGCCCGAGCTGCGTTGGGTGCCAGCCCGCTGTGAACCTGCTTCATCCTCATCCTCCTCCACCTCCTCCTAATCCTCGTCCTCCAGTAGTGGGCCCTGTCTGGCCACATTTGTACCTGAGTCACTTCAAAGAGACTGGCCTGAAAGTGCTAAAAATGACCCCTCTTCCTCCTGGGCCACCTCCTCTTCCATCATCGCCCTAAGTGTTTTCTCAAGGAGACATAGAAGTGGTATTGTAACGCTGATAACGGCGTCATCGCCACTGGCCATGTTGGTGGAGTACTCGAAACAGGGCACACAGGTCTCGCATGGAGGCCCAGTCATTGGTGGTGAAGTGGGGCTGATCCGCAGTGCGACTGACCCGTGCGTGCTGCAGCTGAAACTCCACTATGGCCTGCTGCTGCTCGCACAGTCTGTCCAGCATGTGCAAGGTGGAGTTCCACCTGGTGGGCACGTCGCATATGAGGCGGTGAGCGGGAAGGCCGAAGTTACGCTGTAGCGCAGACAGGCGAGCAGCGGCAGGGTGTGAACGCCGGAAGCGCGAACAGACGGCCCGCACATTATGCAGCAGCTCTGACATGTCGGGGTAGTTGTGAATGAACTTCTGCACCACCAAATTCAGCACATGCGCTAGGCAAGGGATGTGCGTCAAACCGGCTAGTCCCAGAGATGCAACGAGATTTCGCCCATTATCGCACACCACCAGGCCAGGCTTGAGGCTCACCGGCAGCAACCACTCGTCGGTCTGTTGTTCTATACCCCCCCCACAACTCCTGTGCGGTGTGGGGCCTGTCCCCCAAACATATGAGTTTCAGAACGGCCTGCTGACGTTTACCCCGGGCTGTGCTGAAGTTGGTGGTGAAGGTGTGTGGCTGAGTGGATGAGCAGGTGGAAGAAGAGGAGGAGGAAGCTGAGTAGGAGGAGGAGGAGACAGGAGGTAAAGAATGTTGCCCTGCGATCCTTGGCGGCGGAAGGACGTGCGCCAAACAGCTCTCCTCCTGGGGCCCAGCCACCACTACATTTACCCAGTGTGCAGTTAGCGAGATATATCGTCCCTGGCTGTGCTTACTGGTCCACGTATCTGTGGTTAGGTGGACCTTGCCACAGATGGCGTTGCGCAGTGCACACTTGATTTTATAGGATACTTGGTTGTGCAGGGAAGGCACGGCTCTCTTGGAGAAGTAGTGGCGGCTGGGAACAACATACTGTGGGACAGCAAGCGACATGAGCTGTTTGAAGCTGTCTGTGTCCACCAGCCTGAATGACAGCATTTCATAGGCCAGTAGTTTAGAAATGCTGGCATTCAGGGCCAGGGATCGAGGGTGGCTAGGTGGGAATTTACGCTTTCTCTCAAATGTTTGTGAGATGGAGAGCTGAACGCTGCCGTGTGACATGGTTGAGATGCTTGGTGACGCAGGTGGTGGTGTTGGTGGTACATCCCATGTTTGCTGGGCGGCAAGTGCCAACGTCCCTCCAGAGGCGGAGGAAGAGGCCGAGGCGGCGGCGGCAGCAGCAGCAGCAGAAGAGGCCGAGGCGGCAGCAGCAGAAGAGGTAGCAGGGGGAGCCTTAGTGACTTCCTTGTTTTTAAGGTGTTTACTCCACTGCAGTTCATGCTTTGCATGCAGGTGCCTGGTCATGCAGGTTGTGCTAAGGTTCAGAACGTTAATGCCTCGCTTCAGGCTCTGATGGCACAGCGTGCAAACCACTCGGGTCTTGTCGTCAGCACATTGTTTGAAGAAGTGCCATGCCAGGGAACTCCTTGAAGCTGCCTTTGGGGTGCTCGGTCCCAGATGGCGGCGGTCAGTAGCAGGCGGAGTCTCTTGGCGGCGGGTGTTCTGCTTTTGCCCACTGCTCCCTCTTTGTCTTTTGCTACGCTGTTGGCTCGGTCTCACCACTGCCTCTTCCTCCGAACTGTGAAAGTCAGTGGCACGACCTTCATTCCATGTGGGGTCTAGGACCTCATCGTCCCCTGAATCGTCTTCCACCCAATTGTCTTGATCCCTGACCTCCTGTTCAGTCTGCACACTGCAGAAACACGCAGCAGTTGGCACCTGTGTTTCGTCATCATCAGAGACGTGCTGAGGTGGTATTCCCATGTCCTCATCAGGAAACATAAGTGGTTGTGCGTTAGTGCATTCTATCTCTTCCACCCCTGGGGAAGGGCTAGGTGGATGCCCTTGGGAAACCCTGGCAGCAGAGTCTTCAAACAGCATAAGAGACTGCTGCATAACTTGAGCCTCAGACAGTTTCCCTGATATGCATGGGGGTGATGTGACAGACTGATGGGCTTGGTTTTCATGCGCCATCTGTGCGCTTTCTGCAGAAGACTGGGTGGGAGATAATGTGAACGTGCTGGATGCACTGTCGGCCACCCAATTGACTAATGCCTGTACCTGCTCAGGCCTTACCATCCTTAGAACGGCATTGGGCCCCACCAAATATCCCTGTAAATTCTGGCGGCTACTGGG
Organism: Bufo bufo; assembly: GCF_905171765.1. NCBI lineage: Eukaryota > Metazoa > Chordata > Amphibia > Anura > Bufonidae > Bufo > Bufo bufo. The sequence continues at coordinate 74,274,660 of NC_053399.1, read as the reverse complement.
ACCTGAGGTAGTTGGTACACTAGGACGTGTGGCTGTGGCAGAACGGCCACGTCCTCTCCCAGCACCAGAGGGTCCACTAACACCACCACGACCATGTCCACGTCCGCGTCCCTTACTAGATGTTTTCCTCATTGTTACCATTCACCACAATAAGAAAAATATTATTCGGAACAATGTATTGAATTAAAATTCAGGCTTTTTTTTTTTTTACAGACACCTAACACTATCTGGCTATCTATTTAGGCACCGTATTACACTAATACAGGCACACCAGTAATGACAGATTTAGCTGAATATAAATGTGAGGCCTATTTTTTAGGCGCTAGGTGACAGGTATACGTTTAATCACAGAATTAGACTTGGATCTGCACTGTAGCGTGTGTGTTAAGTTTTTGAGAATGACCCTATCAGCACCTTGAATCTAATATACCCTTTTAGGGATAGATTTAAAGTAGGCCTGATATAGCAGAAACCACTAATTTTGCGAATTGCAAATTTGGGAATTGTTTTTCAACCCAGAACAAAAACTGTGCTTTGACGGTCACAAAAAATAACTTGACCAGCTAAAACAGTACAGATTTGGATGAATATAAATGTGAGGCCTATTTTTTAGGCGCTGGGTGACAGGCTCAACTTGCCCCTGATGTAGTATATGTCCAAAAAATAACTATTGATGGTTAAATGCACTTGATGAAAGCTTGACCCTGATGTAGGATATAGCAAAAAATAACCACACTATTGATGGTTAAATGCACTTGGTGGTAGCTTGTGCTGGCGCACCACAAGCCACAAAATGGCCGCCGATCACCCCAGAAAAAAGTGATATAAAAACGCTCTGGGCAGCCTAAAAAAAGTGAGCAATTGAATATCAGCACTTCAATGATCCACAGCTGTAGATCAATCACTGAATGAAGTCTTTTGGAGGAGTTAATCTGCCTAATCTCGCCCTAACGTCGCAGCTGCAACCTCTCCCTACGCTTGTATCAGCAGAGTGACGTGCAGCGCTACGTGACCCAAGCTTATATAGAGGCTGGGTCACATGCTGCACTGGCCAATCACAGCCATGCCAATAGTAGGCAAGGCTGTGATGGCCTCTTGGGGCAAGTAGTATGATGCTTGTTGATTGGCCGCTTTGCAGCCTTTCAAAAAGCGCCAAGAAAGCGCCGAACTTCGAACCCGAACTTTTACGAAAATGTTCGGGTCCGTGTCACGGACACCCCAAAATTCGGTACGAACCCGAACAATACAGTTCGGGTTCGCTCATCCCTAATTAGTAGTCGTTTGTGTCATCCCCTAAACGATAGGTACCAAACAGAGGGAAGGAGATGACACAAAGCTTGATAAAGATGAGGTGATCAGATACTAGAATCACCTATATAAAAGGATGTTTTACGCATCGATTTGTCCAGTTAAAGGGCTACATACCAAAAGATAATTACAACTTACTACCGACGGAAGAAAAATACTAGAAGGACAGGAAAAAACATTAGATGAAGCATGTAAAATTTAGTCTTTCGTTCAGACCCAATGGAGATTGGGACTGAAACTGATAAATCCAGGAGGCCTCTTTTTTCAGAATCTTTTTGTCCCAATCACCTTTTCTTTCAGGTAATGGGAGTACCTTAAGTACAGAAAAGCGAGCAGAGACCACATCCCCCCTATGACAGTTATTAAAAAGTGATAGTCCGGTTCAATATGGCGGATCCTCCCTGTACTTTACTACTTGGCTTTAATAGCCTACATTCACTACATGCATCACACACACACATCAGTGCGTGGTGCATGTAGGGCAGCACGTGATGTGTGAGGTGTATGTGGTGCAATGTGTGATGTATGTTGTGCAGTGTGTAATATATGAGGTGTGTGATGTATGTGGTGCAGTGTGTGATGTGTGAGGTGTATGTGGTGCAATGTGTGATGTATGTGGTGCAGTGTGTGATGTGTATGTAATGCAGTGTGTGATGTGTATGTGGTGCAGTGTGTAATATATGAGGTGTGTGATGTATGAGGTGTATGTGGTGCAGGGCGTGATGTGTGATGTATGTGGTGCAATGTGTGATGTATGTGGTGCAATGTGTGATGTATTTGATGTGTATGTGGTGCAGTGCGTGATGTGTTTGTGATGCAGTGCGTGATGTATGAGGAACTTCATGGGAACTGAGGCACAAGCACATATTCATGAAATACAATCACAATATTAAAGGCGTTCTGCAGTTCTTTTAAACTGATGATCTGTCCTCTGGATCAATCATCAACATCTCATCTGCAGGGGTCTGACAGCCGATCAGCTGTTTGAGAAGGCAGCAGCGCTCCAGAGGTACCGCGGCCTTCTCTCTTTTTCCCTTAGGCCCAGTGACGTCACAACTAGTTTCTCTGGCCTGGGCTGGGCTAAGCTCTGTTCACTTGAATGGAGCTTAGCCGTGCCCAGGCCAGTGATACTAGTCGTGACATCACTGGGCCGTCAGTAAACAGCGAGAAGGCCACAGCGCTACTACCAGTGCGGCTGCCTTCTCAAACAGCTGATCGGAGGGGGTCCCGGGTGTCGGATCCCCGCCGATCAGATGCTGATGATCTATCCAGAGGATAGATCATCACTTTTTTTTTATTTTTATACTTTATTATTTTTCTTTTTTTATGAAATAAATACACATTCAATGCAACAATAACATTGTACAACACAATCCGTATTACCACTATAATAAATATTATCCTTATTATTTATCACCCAAATACCCCATGGAAAGAAGGAGAGAGAGAGGAACTGGGGAGAAAAAATAAAAAATAAATAAAAATTTCCTTGACCTAATATGGCCATTTATTCCATATCTCATCGAGTCCTACTGGATTTTTAGTATAGCACTCAGAAACCCGTTGAGTTTTAATAAGATTAGCCACTGCTTCACGCCACTGTCCCACTGTGGGCGGGTCTTCCTTTATCCATTTCCTAAGTATAAGGAGTCTAGCTTGAAACAGTACTTTACCCAAAACCAATCGTAGTTTCTTCTTTAATTTCAGATGTTCAGTTGCTCCCAATATACAAACTAATGGGTCTTCAAACACCTGAACATCCAGGAATACAAATACAATCTCTGCTATCCCCTTCCAATATCTGAAAAGTCTGGGGCATCTCCAAAAACAGTGTGTTAAATCTGCGTTCCCCCCACTACATTTTGGACAATTATCTAAAGAACTTATTTAAAAGAACTGCAGAAACCCTTTAATATTGTGATTTTGTTTCATGAAAATGTGCTTGTGCCTGAGCTCCAATAAAGTTAGAGCCTGATAAACGACAATTACCTTCCTCACCAATATTCTCACTCCCTCTTTGGGTTGCGTGGATCTCCTGTAATCTTTCCCTTCTATGGGCTGGTACATGGAGCTAACTCTGCAGTTTTGATAACTCTCCACAATGACTGCTGAGGTGCAGCTTTTCCTCAGACATCACACTCTCCTTCTCTGAGAGCAGTGCGGAGTCAGCCTTGGGAGGTTTGTTAGAACCTCCCCCTCCCTATGCAACTTTATTGGAGCTCAGGCACAAGCACATTATCATGAAACAAAATCACAATATTAAAGGGTTTCTGCAGTTCTTTTAAATACGTTCTTTAGATAATTGTCCAAAATGTAGTGGAGGGAACGCAGATTTAATACACTGTTTTTGGAGATGCCCCAGACTTTTCAGATATTGGAAGGGGATAGCAGAGATTGTATTTGTATTCCTGGATGTTCAGGTGTTTGAAGACCCAGTAGTTTGTATATTGGGAGCAACTGAACATCTGAAATTAAAGAAGAAACTACGATTGGTTTTGGGTAAAGTACTGTTTCAAGCTAGACTCCTTATACTTAGGAAATGGATAAAGGAAGACCCGCCCACTGTGGGACAGCGGCGTGAAGCAGTGGCTAATCTTATTAAAACTCAACGGGTTTCTGAGTGCTATACTAAAAATCCAGTAGGACTCGATGAGATATGGAATAAATGACCATATTAGGTCGAGAAATTATTATTATTATTTTTCTCTCCCCAGTTCCTCTCTCTCTCCTTCTTTCCATGGGGTGTTGGGTGGGTATTTGGGTGATAAAAAATAAGGATAATATTTATTATAGTGGTAATACGGATTGTGTTGTACAATGTTATTGTTGCATTGAATGTGTATTTATTTCATAAAAAAAGAAAAATAATAAAGTATAAAAATAAAAAAAAAGTGATGATCTATCCTCTGTATAGATCATCAGCATCTGATCGGCGGGGATCCGACACCCGGGACCCCCTCCGATCAGCTGTTTGAGAAGGCAGCCGCACTGGTAGTAGCGCTGTGGCCTTCTCGCTGTTTACTGACGGCCCAGTGATGTCACGACTAGTATCACTGGCCTGGGCACGGCTAAGCTCCATTCAAGTGAACAGAGCTTAGCCCAGCCCAGGCCAGAGAAACTAGTTGTGACGTCACTGGGCCTAAGGGAAAAAGAGAAGGCCGCGGTACCTCTGGAGCGCTGCTGCCTTCTCAAACAGCTGATCGGCTGTCAGACCCCTGCAGATGAGATGTTGATGATTGTGCAGCGTACTCAAATTAGGTTTAGAAATGTTCCTGGGTGTTGTAGTGCAATAGACACTAACCTGAGACGGCTGACTCTCTGCAAGGGCAGGTGATGATGAGAAATGTTTGTGACGCCAGTGCCAATTAAACGGTGGCACGCCGTTTGCTGATAGCAGGAATAACTGAGGAACCACGTGATGTTAAAACAGAATTCAAACTTTAGTAGTCATCATATAGGGACATTGACGGAAGCGCAGTTCCTTTGAAGACAGTTGATTTTCAATACAGTTGATGCAGGCAATATATATATATATATATATATATATATATATATATATATATATATATATATATATAGCAAGGTGACTTTAGAGTGTTAAACACAGGATTTGTAGTACAGGCGGCTTGCACTCTATTCCTGACTGATCCTGGAACATAGAAACTCTTCTCCAAGGCCCAATACCCTAGCTCTGGCGTATATCCTTGGTTTTATCTCTATCAAGTACCTCCTCTGTTGTCTTGAGTACCTCTTGCTTTTCTTGACTTGCCTCTGTCTCCCTCTCAGCTTCCTCAGGCTCTAGAAACTGTAGTGTTCCTGCTTCTGCGTATATGAATTCAGGAGGGGAACCTTCTCCTTGGATCTGGAACCCGGTTACAGGGACTGCATTACCCTCTCCTAGTCTGCAGGCTTCAGGCCTGGACTTGACTCTGACATTGTCTAATCTCTGGTTAGACTAGACTATCAACCTTAGACTGCCTTTCTCTTCCCTGACTGGGCCTTATATAAAGTAGGGCTCCCTAGCTCCCTCTAGTGACTAAGAGCTGGAATAACACCCCTAGCAGGCCTGCACATGCAAATTTCACAGTAACAGGGAAGTACATAGCATTACATTATGAAGATGACTCATACCAACCTCCCCATAAATAAGGGGAAACGACAGCACAACAAGTGACCCTTCTGTAGTGACGGGCATTACAGTTCCCGTACACTACAATTGATCCAGAGGACAGATCATCAGTTTAAAAGAACTGCAGAACGCCTTTAATATTGTGATTGTATTTCATGAATATGTGCTTGTGCCTCAGTTCCCATAAAGTTCCTCATACATCACGCACTGCATCACAAACACATCACACACTTCACACATTGCACCACATACATCACACACTGCACCACATACATCACATATTGCACCACATACATCACACACTGCACCTCATACATCACACCCTGCACCACATACATCACACCCTGCACCACATACATCACACATTGCACCACATACATCACACCACATACATCACACATTGCACCACATACATCACACATTGCACCACATACATCACACATTGCACCACATACATCACACACTGCACCACATACATCACACACTGCACCACATACATCACACACTGCACCACATACATCACACACTGCACCACATACATCACACACTGCACCACATACATCACACACTGCACCACATACATCACACATTGCACCACATACATCACACACTGCACCACATACACCTCATACATCACACACTGCACCACATACACCTCATACATCACACACCTCATATATTACACACTGCACCACATACACATCACACACTGCACCACATACATCACACATTGCACCACATACATCACACACTGCACCACATACATCACACACTGCACCACATACATCACACACTGCACCACATACATCACACACTGCACCACATACATCACACATTGCACCACATACATCACACACTGCACCACATACATCACACACTGCACCACATACACCTCATACATCACACACTGCACCACATACATCACACATTGCACCACATACATCACACATTGCACCACATACATCACACACTGCACCACATACACATCACACACTGCACCACATACATCACACATTGCACCACATACATCACACACTGCACCACATACATCACACACTGCACCACATACACATCACACACTGCACCACATACATCACACATTGCACCACATACACCTCACACATCACGTGCTGCCCTACATGCACCACGCACTGATGTGTGTGTGTGTGATGCATGTAGTGAATGTAGGCTATTAAAGCCAAGTAGTAAAGTACAGGGAGGATCCGCCATATTGAACCGGACTATCACTTTTTAATAACTGGACAAGTTCAAAAAAAAAATTTGTTAAGAGATCCGCTCACCTCTGTTACCCTCACGGTAGGTGCACCAAACAAAATTTGAGATCACCCCTCAAAAATTGGTTGAATGTAAAGTAAAGTATGAATGGGCACTCATATAAGGAGGTATAGGACACAATTTATTACTAAAAATTATTGAAGCTGAAAATACAAATACAATTTCAATTTCGACATAAAATATTCTTCTAAAAAGATAGAGAGCAATCAGTTCTGATTTTTGGTCGTGGCTGGTACTTCAATCATTCACATTAGTTTCAGATTGCAGCCTTGTTGTAGGAAAGGGGAGTGACTGGTAGCCAACCTCCGCCTAATCAGATAGTGATTCTCTGCAATTTATTATATAAAACACATTTACATAAAACATTGGGCCAAGCAAAATAAAATACTATGTTTTTGGTCCTATATAGAAAAAATGCACAGTGAGTGCTATTTTGTCGCTGGGTAGATTGAAAGTTCCGGAATAAAACTCCACATATATGACAGTCTCTGTAGAAAGGATACGCTTCCTTTTATGTTGTTATAATTGTGACGATGTTCAGTTTTATAATGTAGCTCTTAATATATATGACAGTTCTCTGTTGAAACGATACACTTCCTTTTATGTCCACGATGTTGTTATAATTGTGACAGTATTAGGTATTAGAATGCAGCTCTTAATGCTTTTTCTCCTGGTGTCTTGATATTATTGTTTCATAAATTTTGACCCACTATGTGGGCTTACCTTAGCCGGCGTACCTCTGCTTGCTGGGTGGGTTCGCACTCCACAATATGCGCCGGCGTCCCGGCTCTGGAGTTGGCCGCGTCCCACGTGTCTCTCAGCTGGCTGCAGGGTATGACTCACTGTGAGGATCGCATACCTCTCCGGCACAGGTTGATGACGTCTTCAGGTCCTTGTTCCTAGGAAGCGATGAAAAAACTTTTTCTTCACAGTGCACTGTTACTTCTCAATGATGAGGTATTTGATTCAGGGTATTCCGCCAGACGCGTTTCGGGGAGACGCTGTCCCCTTCCTCAGTGGCATACCCCAAATCTTTCAACGGTCTTAATTTATACTCTCTGTCGGTCTAATCCAAAGGCCGATCTGGACTTTAGAAATTTTTCAAAAACTGGTCTGGATTCTAATTGTGTTTCAAAGACTGGTCTGAATCCAGTTTTGCTATATCATCTTTTATTCGCGTTTTTGTTGAAGTTTATTTTCTTGTAGAATCGTCTTTTATCGTAGACTTTCTTCTGAACTTATAATAGTAATCAGTCCATCAATATTTCAGAGTCAATTTATGTGTAGATATTCCATTTCTCCAATATATAGGCTATTGTCTCTTCCTTTATTATTTAAAACATATAGTACCACTATATAAAAATACGTATTAATTAAAATAAATAAATAATTACAGGTTTTTACAGCTTTTGTGTTAAGGGGATATTCTCCCTTGATTGGCAGATATTCATACATTTATTTGCAGGAAAAAACGCATGTGCGGTTTTGTTGCGTTTTTTGAAAAATTGCCTGCATTTTGCTTTTTAACATTATTCTTGGGGTTCCTGGATTGTTAAAATTCATAAGGGTCCACTTCAAATATTTTGTACACCAGCTTTCATACATATTTTCTCTCTAACTTATAGGGATATGGATGAAAAAGAGTGGCGTATGTGGGGCAGAGGGAGAGTTGTAATGCTGGTAAACAGCCAAAACTTGCAACTCTCCATCGACATCCACACAGACCACTCATATCTTATATGAAGCCAAATATCTCTAACTCAGCATTTAGGCCTCTTGGTAGCATGCTACCGAATTCGTAGATTTTTCTCGATTCTGCCCGCGATAGTCTTTCAATTTGGTTTCCCCCCCGCCAATGCCTTTCAACCTTTTCCAGTGCCATGAAGGAGAGACCCCTTGGGTCTTGGTTGTGCGCGTCCTTGAAGTGTCTGGATAGGGAATGTTTGTCATAACCTTTAGTGATGTTGTTCAGGTGTTCCGCTATCCTGACCTTCAAGGTGCGTTTTGTTCTCCCTATATATTGTCTTTGGCATGGACACTGGACCAGGTATATAACATTGTTGGAATTGCAGGTGAGGAAATGTTTGATTTTCATTGAGTGAGAATTTTGCGTAGAGACGGCTGATGTGGTTTTTTTGGGAAATTTGGTCTTCTTGCATCCCAAACATTTACCACATCTGAAAAAACCTTTGGGTTGAAGCCAATTAGTAGTTATACATTTTTTACGTCTCTCTTTTACTGAAGGGGCTACTTGTATCCCTAAATTTGGGGCCCTTGAGTAAATTATTTTAGGTGTTAATGGCATAAGCATCCCTATTGTTTTATCATTGTATAGATGGTGCCAATGGGACCTTATAATATGTTCCACCTGTCTCGCCTGGATATTGTATGGCAAGATAATCCGGAAACTTAAATCTTCCTCCTGTTTTGTTTTCTGTATCGGTTGGAAAAAAGTATTTCTATCCAAATTTTTTGCCTTTTCAAGGGCATCATTTATTATGGGTTCTGGATATTCTTTTTCTCTAAACTGGTCCCTCATAACATTTGCCTCCTCCACAAATGTATCATCTTCCGTGCAGTTCCTTTTTAATCTTCGGAACTGTCCGAAAGGAACATTTGTTAGCCACCTTGGTAGGTGGCAGCTTGTAAAGGGGATGTATCCATTTTTTGCTGTGGGTTTATGGAATGTGTTACATATGTATTTATTTTCTTTCCGTGTGATCGCAATATCTAGAAATTCAATTTTTTCACAGCCGATATTAGAGGTAAATTTTAAGTTATTTTCATTGTCATTTATTCTTTTGACAAAATTTCCCAGATCACCTCTTGTTCCACCCCAGATAAAAATGATGTCATCTATATACCGCCGCCATAGGACCAGGTCTGCCCCCAGTTTGGGATCAATGTTGTTCGTTTCCCAATGCGACAAAAATAAATTAGCATAACTGGGGGCAAACCTGGTACCCATGGCGGTGCCTCTCTTTTGTAAATAAAATTGTTCGGAAAACGAGAAATAATTATGGTGTAGTATATAGTCTACTCCATCTAATACATAATCTATTTGTTCCCTGTTCCACAGTTCGTTCTTGGATAACTGTTCCCTTAGGGCTAATATGCCCTGATCATGGTTTATGATAGTATAAAGGGACTGGATGTCCAAGGTGCCCATGATCCAATGGTCTTGGACACACAGTCCCTCCAAAATGCCAACAATTTCGGTTGTGTCACGTATATAGGACCTAATTTTTCTCACTTCAGGTTGGAGTAGGGTATCTATATACTGAGATAAATTCACGGTCAGGGAACCAATCCCCGAAATGATGGGGCGACCTGGTGGGTCCACAATATTTTTGTGGACTTTCGGTAGACAATAAAATATAGGTAGTCTCCCTGGTGTGTCCATAATAAAATTAAATTTTTGTTGCGTTAGGATATTTTCTTCTAGTCCTCTTTTGCAGAAAAGGGAAAGGGACTGTTTAAAATCTTCTATTGGGTCTTTTCTCAATGGGGTATATGTGGCTTGATCTGCCAACTGTCTGAGGCATTCTGCATTGTACTGATCTTCTCCCCAGATCACTATAGCCCCTCCCTTGTCTGCTGGGCGAATGACTACTCCTTCATTTTTTTGTAATTCTCTTATGGCCTTCATTTCCCCATTTGTTAAATTGTTTCTATACCTTTTTTTTTATTTTAATTTTTCCAAATCCACTTCCACACTTTTTTGGAATGTGGCCATTTCTGGACCAATTTCAGCTCTTGGAAATTTCTTTGATTTGTTTTTCAGCTGTGTGTGGATATAAGGATCTTTTCTTGTTGGTTCTATAACTGGTGGATTTTTAATGGGGGCAGACCTGGTCCTATGGCGGCGGTATATAGATGACATAATTTTTATCTGGGGTGGAACAAGAGGTGATCTGGAAAATTTTGTCAAAAGAATAAATGACAATGAAAATAACTTAAAATTTACCTCTAATATCGGCTGTGAAAAAATTGAATTTCTAGATATTGCGATCACACGGAAAGAAAATAAATACATATGTAACACATTCCATAAACCCACAGCAAAAAATGGATACATCCCCTTTACAAGCTGCCACCTACCAAGGTGGCTAACAAATGTTCCTTTCGGACAGTTCCGAAGATTAAAAAGGAACTGCACGGAAGATGATACATTTGTGGAGGAGGCAAATGTTATGAGGGACCAGTTTAGAGAAAAAGAATATCCAGAACCCATAATAAATGATGCCCTTGAAAAGGCAAAAAATTTGGATAGAAATACTTTTTTCCAACCGATACAGAAAACAAAACAGGAGGAAGATTTAAGTTTCCGGATTATCTTGCCATACAATATCCAGGCGAGACAGGTGGAACATATTATAAGGTCCCATTGGCACCATCTATACAATGATAAAACAATAGGGATGCTTATGCCATTAACACCTAAAATAATTTACTCAAGGGCCCCAAATTTAGGGATACAAGTAGCCCCTTCAGTAAAAGAGAGACGTAAAAAATGTATAACTACTAATTGGCTTCAACCCAAAGGTTTTTTCAGATGTGGTAAATGTTTGGGATGCAAGAAGACCAAATTTCCCAAAAAAACCACATCAGCCGTCTCTACGCAAAATTCTCACTCAATGAAAATCAAACATTTCCTCACCTGCAATTCCAACAATGTTATATACCTGGTCCAGTGTCCATGCCAAAGACAATATATAGGGAGAACAAAACGCACCTTGAAGGTCAGGATAGCGGAACACCTGAACAACATCACTAAAGGTTATGACAAACATTCCCTATCCAGACACTTCAAGGACGCGCACAACCAAGACCCAAGGGGTCTCTCCTTCATGGCACTGGAAAAGGTTGAAAGGCATTGGCGGGGGGGAAACCAAATTGAAAGACTATCGCGGGCAGAATCGAGAAAAATCTACGAATTCGGTAGCATGCTACCAAGAGGCCTAAATGCTGAGTTAGAGATATTTGGCTTCATATAAGATATGAGTGGTCTGTGTGGATGTCGATGGAGAGTTGCAAGTTTTGGCTGTTTACCAGCATTACAACTCTCCCTCTGCCCCACATACGCCACTCTTTTCCTCCATATCCCTATAAGTTAGAGAGAAAATATGTATGAAAGCTGGTGTACAAAATATTTGAAGTGGACCCTTATGAATTTTAACAATCCAGGAACCCCAAGAATAATGTTAAAAAGCAAAATGCAGGCAATTTTTCAAAAAACGCAACAAAACCGCACATGCGTTTTTTCCTGCAAATAAATGTATGAATATCTGCCAATCAAGGGAGAATATCCCCTTAACACAAAAGCTGTAAAAACCTGTAATTATTTATTTATTTTAATTAATACGTATTTTTATATAGTGGTACTATATGTTTTAAATAATAAAGGAAGAGACAATAGCCTATATATTGGAGAAATGGAATATCTACACATAAATTGACTCTGAAATATTGATGGACTGATTACTATTATAAGTTCAGAAGAAAGTCTACGATAAAAGACGATTCTACAAGAAAATAAACTTCAACAAAAACGCGAATAAAAGATGATATAGCAAAACTGGATTCAGACCAGTCTTTGAAACACAATTAGAATCCAGACCAGTTTTTGAAAAATTTCTAAAGTCCAGATCGGCCTTTGGATTAGACCGACAGAGAGTATAAATTAAGACCGTTGAAAGATTTGGGGTATGCCACTGAGGAAGGGGACAGCGTCTCCCCGAAACGCGTCTGGCGGAATACCCTGAATCAAATACCTCATCATTGAGAAGTAACAGTGCACTGTGAAGAAAAAGTTTTTTCATCGCTTCCTAGGAACAAGGACCTGAAGACGTCATCAACCTGTGCCGGAGAGGTATGCGATCCTCACAGTGAGTCATACCCTGCAGCCAGCTGAGAGACACGTGGGACGCGGCCAACTCCAGAGCCGGGACGCCGGCGCATATTGTGGAGTGCGAACCCACCCAGCAAGCAGAGGTACGCCGGCTAAGGTAAGCCCACATAGTGGGTCAAAATTTATGAAACAATAATATCAAGACACCAGGAGAAAAAGCATTAAGAGCTGCATTCTAATACCTAATACTGTCACAATTATAACAACATCGTGGACATAAAAGGAAGTGTATCGTTTCAACAGAGAACTGTCATATATATTAAGAGCTACATTATAAAACTGAACATCGTCACAATTATAACAACATAAAAGGAAGCGTATCCTTTCTACAGAGACTGTCATATATGTGGAGTTTTATTCCGGAACTTTCAATCTACCCAGCGACAAAATAGCACTCACTGTGCATTTTTTCTATATAGGACCAAAAACATAGTATTTTATTTTGCTTGGCCCAATGTTTTATGTAAATGTGTTTTATATAATAAATTGCAGAGAATCACTATCTGATTAGGCGGAGGTTGGCTACCAGTCACTCCCCTTTCCTACAACAAGGCTGCAATCTGAAACTAATGTGAATGATTGAAGTACCAGCCACGACCAAAAATCAGAACTGATTGCTCTCTATCTTTTTAGAAGAATATTTTATGTCGAAATTGAAATTGTATTTGTATTTTCAGCTTCAATAATTTTTAGTAATAAATTGTGTCCTATACCTCCTTATATGAGTGCCCATTCATACTTTACTTTACACTTTTTAATAACTGTCATAGGGGGGATGTGGTCTCTGCTCGCTTTTCTGTACTTAAGGTACTCCCATTACCTGAAAGAAAAGGTGATTGGGACAAAAAGATTCTGAAAAAAGAGGCCTCCTGGATTTATCAGTTTCAGTCCCAATCTCCATTTGGTCTGAACGAAAGACTAAATTTTACATGCTTCATCTAATGTTTTTTCCTGTCCTTCTAGTATTTTTCTTCCGTCGGTAGTAAGTTGTAATTATCTTTTAGGATGTAGCCCTTTAACTGGACAAATCGATGCGTAAAACATCCTTTTATATAGGTGATTCTAGTATCTGATCACCTCATCTTTATCAAGCTTTGTGTCATATCCTTCCCTCTGTTTGGTACCTATCGTTTAGGGGATGACACAAACGACTACTAATTAGGGATGAGCGAACCCGAACTGTATAGTTCGGGTTCGTACCGAATTTTGGGGTGTCCGTGACACGGACCCGAACCCGAACATTTTCGTAAAAGTTCGGGTTCGAAGTTCGGCGCTTTCTTGGCGCTTTTTGAAAGGCTGCAAAGCAGCCAATCAACAAGCATCATACTACTTGCCCCAAGAGGCCATCACAGCCTTGCCTACTATTGGCATGGCTGTGATTGGCCAGTGCAGCATGTGACCCAGCCTCTATATAAGCTTGGGACACGCAGCGCTGCACGTCACTCTGCTGATACAAGTGTAGGGAGAGGTTGCAGCTGCGACGTTAGGGCGAGATTAGGCAGTGATTAACTCCTCCAAAAGACAGTGATCAATCTACAGCTGTGGATCATTGAACTGCTGCTATTCAATTGCTCAGTGTTTTTAGGCTGCCCAGAGCGTTTTTCAGTCACTTTTTTCTGGGGTGATCGGCGGCCATTTTGTGGCTTGTGGTGCGCCAGCACAAGCTATCACCAAGTGTATTTAACCATCAATAGTGTGGTTATATTTTGCTATATCCTACATCAGGGTCAAGCTTTCATCAAGTGCATTCAACCATCAATAGTGTGGTTATTTTTTGGCCATATACTACATCAGGGGCAAGCTTTCATCAAGTGCATTTAACCATCAATAGTTATTTTTTGGACATATACTACATCAGGGGCAAGTTGAGCCTGTCACCCAGTGCCTAAAAAATAGGCCTCACATTTATATTCATCCAAATCTGTACTGTTTTAGCTGGTCAAGTTATTTTTTGTGAAGGGTTTTGGAACCGCGCTGCTCTGGACCAAGTCTCCCGATAAACGTGGATGGCAGAGGATGAGCCCCTTTCTCCCAACACCCAAAGGATCCAATCTTCAAAAGATCTCCTCCTCTAAGGGTTTAAATGGGATAGGCAGAATAGTGAAGCACCCTTTGCAATTTTTTCTTAAAAGGTTTTATTATACTCACAAGAGTTGGTAGACAAAAAGCATATAATACAAGATATCAGAACGTCAGGTTCCTGGGCAGGAACCTGACGTTCTGATATCTTGTATTATATGCTTTTTGTCTACCAACTCTTGTGAGTATAATAAAACCTTTTAAGAAAAAATTGCAAAGGGTGCTTCACTATTCTGCCTATCCCATTTAAACCCTTAGAGGAGGAGATCTTTTGAAGATTGGATCCTTTGGGTGTTGGGAGAAAGGGGCTCATCCTCTGCCATCCACGTTTATCGGGAGACTTGGTCCAGAGCAGCGCGGTTCCAAAACCCTTCATATTGTATTCACCAGTGTGTATGACCTACCACACTACTCCGGGACCAGCAGCAGCGCAAGTAATTTGTCGGTGTTGGGACACAGGACTGACTTTTCATTTTGCTTTTTTACCTGAAGTTATTTTTTGTGACCGTCAAAGCACAGTTTTTGTTCTGGGTTGAAAAACAATTCCCAAATTTGCAATTCGCAAAATTAGTGGTTTCTGCTGTATGAGGCCTACTTTAAATCTATCCCTAAAAGGATATATTAGATTCAAGGTGCTGATGGGGTCATTCTCAAAAACTTAAACACACACGCTACAGTGCAGATCCAAGTCTAATTCTGTGATTAAACGTATACCTGTCACCCAGCGCCTAAAAAATAGGCCTCATATTTATATTCAGCTAAATCTGTCATTACTGCTGTGCCTGTATTAGTGTAATACGGTAATTAAATAGATAGCCAGATAGTGTTAGGTGTCTGTAAAAAAAAAAAAAAAAAAAAAGGGCTGAATTTTAATTCAATACATTGGCCCGAATAATATTTTTCTTATTGTGGTGAATGGTAACAATGAGGAAAACATCTAGTAAGGGACGCGGACGTGGACATGGTCGTGGTGGTGTTAGTGGACCCTCTGGTGCTGGGAGAGGACGTGGCCGTTCTGCCACAGCCACACGTCCTAGTGTACCAACTACCTCAGGTCCCAGTAGCCGCCAGAATTTACAGGGATATTTGGTGGGGCCCAATGCCGTTCTAAGAATGGTAAGGCCTGAGCAGGTACAGGCATTAGTCAATTGGGTGGCCGACAGTGCATCCAGCACGTTCACATTATCTCCCACCCAGTCTTCTGCAGAAAGCGCACAGATGGCGCATGAAAACCAAGCCCATCAGTCTGTCACATCACCCCCATGCATATCAGGGAAACTGTCTGAGCCTCAAGTTATGCAGCAGTCTCTTATGCTGTTTGAAGACTCTACTGTCAGGGTTTCCCAAGGGCATCCACCTAGCCCATCCCCAGGGGTGGAAGAGATAGAATGCACTAACGCACAACCACTTATGTTTCCTGATGATGAGGACATGGGAATACCACCTCAGCATGTCTCTGATGATGACGAAACACAGGTGCCAACTGCTGCGTCTTTCTTCAGTGTGCAGACTGAACAGGAGGTCAGGGATCAAGACTGGGTGGAAGACGATGCAGGGGACGATGAGGTCCTAGACCCCACATGGAATGAAGGTCGTGCCACTGACTTTCACAGTTCAGAGGCAGTGGTGAGACCGAGCCAACAGCGTAGCAAAAGAGGGAGCAGTGGGCAAAATCAGAACACCCGCCGCCAAGAGACTCCG
The DNA here is from genome assembly GCF_905171765.1 of Bufo bufo. Taxonomy (NCBI): domain Eukaryota; kingdom Metazoa; phylum Chordata; class Amphibia; order Anura; family Bufonidae; genus Bufo; species Bufo bufo. The sequence continues at coordinate 74,258,236 of NC_053399.1, read as the reverse complement.
CCTGCTACTGACCGCCGTCATCTGGGACCGAGCACCTTCAGGCAGCTTCAAGGAGTTCCCTGGCATGGCACTTCTTCAAACAATGTGCTGACGACAAGACCCGAGTGGTTTGCACGCTGTGCCATCAGAGCCTGAAGCGAGGCATTAACGTTCTGAACCTTAGCACAACCTGCATGACCAGGCACCTGCATGCAAAGCATGAACTGCAGTGGAGTAAACACCTTAAAAACAAGGAAGTCACTCAGGCTCCCCCTGCTACCTCTTCTGCTGCTGCCGCCTCGGCCTCTTCTGCTGCTGCTGCTGCCGCCGCCTCGGCCTCTTCCTCCGCCTCTGGAGGGACGTTGGCACTTGCCGCCCAGCAAACATGGGATGTACCACCAACACCACCACCTGCGTCACCAAGCTTTACTGAAGCTTGTGCCTGAGCTCCAATAAAGTTGCATAGGGAGGGGGAGGTTCTAACAAACCTTCCAAGGCTGACTCCGCCCTGCTCTCAGAGAAGGAGAGTGTGATGTCTGAGGAAAAGCTGCACCTCAGCAGTCATTGTGGAGAGTTATAAAAACTGCAGAGTTAGCTCCATGTACCAGCCCATAGAAGGGAAAGATTACAGTAGATCAACGCAACCCAAAGAGGGAGTGAGAATATTGGTGAGGAAGGTAATTGTCGTTTATCAGGCTCTAGCCTCCTCTGTATCTGGTGGAGAGATTCTAAGCTACCAGCTGCCCACCATAACCAAAGACAGAAAGGTCACCTGTCAGGAGATAGTATTCCGAGAGAGGATACAGGAGTATATGACTATACAGTAAAACAGAGATCCATCCCTCCAGCCTGGAGAAACAAGGGATTGATTGTTATAGAGGAAAACAATCCCTTATGCAACTTTTGGGAACTAACCTGAGCCATTGTAGAAGCTGCCTTGCTGTAAATGACTTTTGCGCACATTGATGACCTTTGGATCAGCTTCAGTAAAGTACTGGAAATTTGTTAAAAGAACTGGTCTCCTTATTGTGCAAACGTATCACCTATTTGCACCTTACAGTGCTGGCATCACAAACACCAGGGACCCTGCCTCCACAGCACCTAAAAAAACATTCCACCAAGGGTACCTCAACCACCATCTGGCAGGAGTCCCTGCACAACAGTGTGCCCCGAAGGAACTGGTGCTGTCCTTCCATTCACTGCACGCCAGCCCAGGGAGCTCTGCTAACCGTAAGTAAAACTACTACTACGCTATCGGCACACCATAACTGACACATATTGCCCCTGCGGTCCGGTCACTGCACGTGGCTTAACACAGGTGTTAAGTCGCTATGTCATAATGTGGCTCCCAGTATTAATAATGCCCCCATTAGTGCCCCCCAGTAATAGTAATGCCCCCATTAGTACCCAACAATATTCTTAATGCCTCCATTAGTACCTCCCAGAATGTGTTAAAAAAAAAATAAAAAATCGCCTCCTCCATTTGATGGTGCCGCTGTGAACACTCGCTGCACTAGAAGCTCAGGTCAGGACCTGCGTTCCTCCATTATGACGTCACACAGGTCCTGTCCTGAGCTTCCAGTGCAGCGAGTGTTCACAGCGGCGCCATCAAATGGAGGAGGCGGTTTTAATTATTTTTTTTTTAACACAAGTGGGGGAGGGGCGGGAGTTGAAGGCTGTACTAATGAGCGCTCCAAAATGGAAGCATTCATTAGTAACAGTCCATATAGGAAAATACCAGCAATTATTATTGGCGGTAGAAAAAAATTACTGCCATCATCAGGGGCACTTATTTACCGGCTTGGCTGGTGAGTTTGTAGCGGTCAGAAGAGGGAGAGACCGCAATGCAGGATTCAAGTACAGTATAGCGGACAAGGGGACTAAAGCAAAAACCGTCTTTATTAAAGAACCAGATGTAACTGCCGGAAAATCGGATTAACGGTATAAACAGGTTTACACAGATTACATGAACACGAGTTAGAATAAATGCGTTCCACAGTATACACATCAGAGTCCAGGCTACACTCAGCTAATATACTCCTATCTAGCCCTGCTACCCAGGGGACGCTTCTGCAGCGCACTGACTAAGTCCCTGACTCTATAACCTATCACAGATCAGCATCGGTGCCACTCCCAGTTCTGCAGATTCTCCTGGATCCCATAAGATGCAGTCTGGCTCCAGGTCCAGTTGCTTGCTTGTCTGTCTTTCTCTCTCTGGTTACAGCAGATGCAGCCCACTCCTCTGTAACACACTGTGCAGTCTCTTTCTCTGGGTCACAGCTGCAGCACTTCAGTTCAGAGTCTATCTTGGACTGTCTCCAGCACAGCCAGCTTCTCAGGACTCCATCAGTCAGGCTCCATGTCCCATCACTAGTCTTTACTTGGCTCCTAACATGGCAGCCATACTCACAGCTCTCAGGGCACTCCCACCTCTAGCCAGGTTTCAAACCCCGGGAACTTCTGGCTCCTCCTACCTCTTGTGTATCTCAGAAACAGTTCAGCTTCCTTTTTCTCAGAGCCACAGCGGCCTCTAGTGGCTGAAATAAGTCATTACAGTCTATGCAGCACCATATTGTAGATATCCGTGCAAAGAACAGTTTTCTAGGGGCTGACCCTTACAAGTTACCATCCGGTTGGCAACCCTAGCCACATGTGAACATGCCGTAAAGTGAGGACATTCCTCAGGGGTTCTGGATTTCTAGGACATGGATATATCATGTAGCTGCCGCCATTCCTGACATCCACCACACACAAGAGGCGGCTTCTAGTGATGACAGTTATGGATTTTACTAACAGCCGGGGACATTTTCTCTCCACAGTCACAATCTACAGCTTTTATACTAACGCTCTGCGGACGCCTCACCCACATCTCATCTTCTTATTCTTACAGTTTGGGTGGTAATGATCTACCAGACACTTCCTGCATCCAGTTGGCATCTGTAATAAGGAATAACCAGTCCCTGAAGATACTTGACCTGTCTCGTAACAGTCTGTCTGGTCCTCACTTCAGTGACTTGATGGAGGCTCTGTCCAGTCCGGCCTGCAGAATAGAGGAATTACAGTGAGTATAAGAGATGTGTACAGGACTGAGACATGTGGGGCACACGTTATACATGGATTTTATTCTATTTTACGCTCCGCACCAGTGTTATGTCTATGAGATAAACTGCTGACTAGGGTTGTCACAATACCATTCGATGCAATGCAAAAAAAAAAAAGATGCATACATTCCCTATTTTATGGAACGTCCAACCCATAATAGAACATCTTAGAAAATATAGCAAAAAAAGGCGGCACTCCACTGGTTTTCTGGAAATAGGTGCTCTTGCCCAGATTGACTCACCCTTGTCAGTTGCGTATAGTTAATAAAAATAATAGCGGGCAGGCACTCCAATTATGGGGTCATGGAGATAAGTGAGAATATTTTATTCAATTAAAAATACAATTCATATAACACTTGAACAATAATAAACCCAATAATAACCATATGTGAGTAGTGTCAGAAAAATAGCAATAAAATTCAGGCAATATAGCAGCAATTGATGGCAGTATAATATATAAATAGCAGCACGTTATAGCAACAGATAGTCCAGCAATAGCAGCATAAACACCCCAATATTCAGCAAATGTCTCAGTAAGTTGTGTCAGTATTCAACAGACATTAAAATCGATGCTAGCGGCAGAATTAAAGTGCAATGTGCTGATAATAGTGTTGCAACAACATTGGTACTGCTGATTGAGATAACAGCAACAACGATGTTGATAGCAATGGCTGTAAGTGGTGATGACTTGATGTTTCCTAATGCAATGTGAGTCGGACTTAACTTTTTGTATAGTGAAATGGTCGCACCTTTTCAATATAATCACACCTTTTCAATGCAAGCAATTCCTACGTTACATGTAGTAGGATGTAGATGTCTTTACTCACGGTTTAGCTGCCTGTTCTATTTGGAAACTCTGATCGCAGCTGTCCTCCAGATTCGACGTCCCTCGTGTTATGGTGGCGTCTCTGTAGGTCAGATTCGCCCCCCAGATATTTGGTTCGCCTTTTTGGTTTGCTGCCGGTGTTCCACTTGTATGGGAATAGGTCAGTTTACCATGAGTCTTTTTTCTTTTCTTCTTTTTGGAGCGCTCCAGCAATGTTGTTTTCTGTATTAGTATGCTTGTTCACCAAACATGTTTCGGAGTGTGAACTCGCTCCTTCCACAGTGGACATAATAGAACAGTCCTATCCTATTTTTTGGGGGGACACCTCGTGTCAGTGGCAGTTCCAATCGGTTACCATGGCAGCCAGGACGCTACTGAGACCCTCCATGGTAAGCTCCCTGCTGCCGTGTGCACAAAGCCCAGGGTTCTAGCCCAAAGGGGGATAATAGTTATTAAATAAAAAGATTAAAAAAAAAGTTTAAAAAGCAAACACCAAAATATTAAGTTTAAATCACCTCCTTTCCCAATTTTACATATAAAATTTATAAACATTAAAAAAATAAACCTATTATATATTGCCAAGCCCGAAAAAGTGCAAACTATTAAAATATAGAAACAGAAAAAAATCAAAACCGCATGATTCAGCATTTTTAGTCACCTCGAATAAAAATGCCGAATCATGCAGTTTTGATTTTTTCTGTTTCTATATTTTAATAGTTTGCACTTTTTCGGGCTTGTCAATATATAATATGTTTATTTTTTTAATGTTTATACATTTTTTATGTAAAATTGGGATAGGGGGTGATTTAAACTTAATATTTTGGGGTTTGCCTTTTAAACTTTTTTTTTTTTTTATCTTTTATTTAATAACTATCATCCCCCTTATGGCTAGAACCCTGGGCTTTGTGCAAACGGCAGCAGGGAGCTTACCATGGAGGGTCTCAGTAGCGTCCTGGCTGCCATGGTAACCGATCGGAACTGCCACTGACACCAATGAATATAACAATGAAGGGGGGGCGCCTGTTGCCACCAATGATTCTAATACTGGGGGGGGACGACGACAGCGCACTGCACCACCAATGGTTATAATTTAAAATATACGGGGGGCGCACTGCGCCACCAATGTATGTAATTAACACATTAATTCAAGTATAGGCAGTGGGTGCCTGCGGCAGTATCGCATACCTGGCAATAATAATTGAATAATATCCTCAATAACAGGGCATGCGATCCGCCGAACCGCGGCAATTCACCCCTCAGGTGCCACACCTGAGGGGTTAATTGCCGCGGTTCAGCTGATTGCACGCCCTGTCATAGAGGACCGGGTATGTGATACCGCCGGCACCCGCTGCCTACACTTGAATTAATGTGTTAATTACATTCATTGGTGGCGCAGTGGCCACAGCCCCTCCCCTCATCCTCAATTCAATGATCTGTCACAGTCCTGTGACAGATGTTTGAAGATCGAAGAGACTGGCTTCACGTGAAGGGATCTAACTGTCTCTTTGGTTACTTTTGCTTCAGTGTTGTTGCTGTTTATGACCACAACCCTTGTTTCAGGTGTAGCTTTGTGGTCATTACTCCTCCCCTATATAGTCTGACCTCATCCTTATGGCTATGCAGTTGATAGCTTCATTTGAGTTTTGGAAGAGCTGGTGTGTTGTCCTCTCTGGAGTTTGTGCTCGTCCATCTCTACAGAAGTTATGTTTCTCGCTTTTTTGTGTTTTGTTGTCCCTCCCCGTGTCTGTTGTTACTAGGCCTCAGGGAGACGCTGGTTCCTTCACTTGGGAAGGAACAGGTCGTCTCAAACCCTGCCATTACCCATAGTGCTCTTTAGGATCTCCAGGTCATCCAGGTTCCGGTGTATGGGCATTCTTACCTTCAAGGTGTGCCTATATGGATAGGAGTGAGGGCAAGGTGCAGGGTTATATATGGGAGGTGACCATTTCCCTAGCGATGAGGCCTAGTGGCTTTTTCCTTCCCTCCTGTTGTCTGTGTGGTGTTCCCATCCTTACCTCATCCGTGACATGAACTCATTGGTGGCAGCGGTTAGCCGCATCACAGGGGAGAGGGAGAGAGTCACTCCTTCTCCACTGTGCTGCTAAGTAGAACATAGTGCGCGCTGAGATCAGCGCGCGCCATGTTCGCAAACAGATAACAGCACCACCTAGTATCGTTAAATAGTAAGACCTGGTGTCGTATCGATCAGGGTTTAAAAGTATCGATTGGGTATCAATACTTCGATACCCAGTGAAACTCTATTCCTGTCAATGCATTGTGTTGTCCGGCCATGCTTTTTCTTCTGCTAGCTTATTTTTAAGTATTTGTGTGCCACACACACAGTTCTGGTACACACACAGCTCTGCTATACACACTCAGCACTGCCATACACCCATACAGGTCTGTTACATACATACAGCTCTACTAGATACATACAGCTCTGCTACATACGTACTGTTATACCCATACAGCTCTGCTACATACATATTGTTTTGCTGTACCCATACAGCTCTGCTACATACATATTGTTTTGCTATACCCATACAGCTCTCCTACACACATACAGTTGTGTTACATACATACAGCTCTATTACACACATACAGCTCTGCTACACATACACACTTAGCAACTTCAGTAAAAACTCACATCTCCCTACACCAGTGTCGGCTCTACAGTATTCCTGCTCTGGCTCCTCCTATTGATGACATCAAAGGTCCTTAAGCTGTAGTTTTCATCTTCTTTCAGTACAGTGTAGGACCTTCCACCCCCATGTGCTGAACGGATGGTTCTCCTGCCTGCCGCCTCTCACTGGTCAGGCAGATCTGTATGTGCGCTCTGCCTGATCACTAATGAAGCAGTCAGGGGTCTGGCCATGCTGGATCTCCCAGACTGCTGTTTATAAGACACTTTTAGCAAGATTTTTTCTTACTAAAAGGGCGTCTTATAAATTGTCAAACACGGTAAGTCTGATTTTCAGTGATGTGGTCCCGGTCATAGGAGAGAACTGCTGAAAAGTATCTACATTGTAAATGGGTTCCCTGGGACTTTGATATTGATGGCTTGTCCTCAGGAACAATATCTGACTGGTGGGGATACCCCCGACACCCTGCCCATCAGGTGCTTAAAGAGGCAGCGGCGCTAGGTGAGCACTTAGGCGCATATTTATTAAGACCAGCATTTACACGCCTTTTTTAACCAATTCACATCCGGGCCATTTCCCCCTTCCTGACAGAGCCATGTTTTTTCAAATCTGACATGTGTCACTTTATGTAGTAATAACTTCAAAACACTTTTACTTATCCAGGCCATTCTGACATTGTTTTCTTGTCACATATTGTATTTCATGACAGTGGTAAAATTGAGTCAGAAAATTTCATTTTTAATTCTAAAAAAATACCAAAATTTACAATTTTTTTTAAAAAAAATAGCAAATTTACAAATTTAAATTTCTCTACTTTTATAATAGTAATACCTCCAAAAATTGTTATTACTTTACATTCCCCATATGTCTACTTCATGTTTGAATCCTTTTGTGAATGTCATTTTATTTTTTGGGGACTTTAGAAGGCTTAGAAGAAGTTTAGAAGCAAATCTTGAAATTTGTCCTAAAATTTCCAAAACCCACTTTTTAAGGCCTCATGCACACGACCGTTTTTTTTTTAAGGTCCGCAAAAACGGGGTCCGTAGGTCCGTGATCCATGACCGTTTTTTCATCCGTGGGTCTTCATTGATTTTTGGAGGATCCACGGACATGAAATAAAAGTCGTTTTGGTGTCCGCCTGGCCATGCGGAGCCAAATGTATCCGTCCGGAATTACAATGCAAGTCAATGGGGACGGATCCGTTTGATGTTGACACGATATGGTGCAATTTCAAACGGATCCGTCCCCCATTGACTTTCAATGTAAAGTCAGGAGTTAATATACCATAGGATCGGAGTTTTCTCCAATCCGATGGTATATTTTAACTTGAAGTGTCCCCATCACCATGGGAACGCCTCTATGTTAGAATATACCATCGGATTTGAGTTAGATCGTGAAACTCAGATCCGACAGTATAGTCTAACACAGAGGCGTTCCCATGGTGATGGGGACGCTTCAAGTTAGAATATACTGAGAACTGTGTACATGACTGCCCCCTGCTGCCTGGCAGCACCCGATCTCTTAGGCTGGGTTCACAAGAGCGTGTCCGGATTAGGTCCGGATGCGTCCCGGTGTGTTGCGGCAAACCCGCGCGAGTAGGAATGCAATTGCAGTTAGTTTTGACTGCGATTGCGTTCCGATGTTCAGTTTTTATCGCGCGGGTGCAATGTTTTTTGCACGCGCGTGATAAAAAACCGACTGTGGTACCCAGACCCGAACTTCTTCACAGAAGTTCAGGTTTGGGTTCAAGGTTGTGTAGATTGTATTATTTTCCCTTATAACATGGTTATAAGGGAAAATAATAGCATTCTGAATACAGAATGCATAGTAGGTGATCAATTGAGGGTTTAAAAAAAATAAAAAAATTAACTCACCTCCTCCGCGTAGTTCCCGGTCTCTTCTTTACTTCTTTAATGATGAGCTGTCGGCCAAAGGACCTTTGGTGACGTCAGATCACATGCTCCAATCACATGGTACATCACCATGGTGATGGACCATGTGATTGGAGCATGTGATCTGACGTCACCAAAGGTCCTTTAGCCGACAGCTCATCAGAAGAGACTGGGAACTACGCGATCAAGAGGAGAAGGTGAGTTAATTTGTTTATTTTTTTTAACCCCTCCAGCGCTATTTTACTAAGCATTCTGCATTCAGAATGCTATTATTTTCCCTTATAACCATGTTATAAGGGAAAATAATACAGTGAATAGACTGTCACCTAGCAACCATGTGTGAAAATCGCACCGCATCCGCACTTGCTTGCGGATGCTTGCGATTTTCACGCAACCCCATTCACTTCTATGGGGCCTGCGTTGCGTGAAAAACGCTAAATATATAGAGCATGCTGCGATTTTCACGCAACGCAGAAGTGATGCGTGAAAATCATCGCTCATCTGAACAGCCCCATTGAAATGAATGGGTCCGGATTTAGTGCGGGTGCAATGCGTTCACCTACCGCATTGCACCCGCGTGGAAATCTCGCCCGTGTGAACGCAGCCTTACAGGGGGCTGTGATCCGCACAATTAACCCCTGAGGTGCTGCACCTGAAGGGGTTAATTGTGCATATCATAGTCCCCTATAAGAGATCAGGGGCTGCCAGGAGGCAGGGGGCAGACCCCCCTCCCTCCCTCCCCAGTTTTAATTTCATTGGTGGCCAGTGAGGCCCCCCCCGCCCCCCCTCTATTGTATTATTTTCATTGGTGGCACCCTTCGGATTTGAGTGAAATGAAAACTCAGCTCTGAAAAAGCTTTCATACAGACGGATCTTCGGATCCGTCTGTATGAAAGTAACCTACGGCCACGGATCACGGACGCGGATGCCAATCTTGTGTGCATCCATGTTCTTTCACGGACCCATTGACTTGAATGGGTCCGTGAACCGTTGTTCGTGAAAAAATTAGGACAGGTCATATTTTTTTGACGGACAGGAAACACTGATCACGGATGCGGCTGCAAAACGGTGCATTTCGCGAAAAAAAAAAAAAAAAAACGGTAAAACGGCACAACGCCCACGGATGCACACAACGGTCATGTGCATGAGGCCTAAGGACCAGTTCAGGTCTGAAGTCACTTTTTGAGGCTTACATAATAAAAACCACCCAAAAATTTTAGAAACTACACCCCTCAAGGTATTCAAAACTGATTTTACAAACGTTGTTAACCCTTTAGGTGTTCCACAAGAATTAATGGAAAATGGAGATGAAATTTCAGACTATCACTTTCTTTGGCAGATTTTCCATTTTAATCATTTTTTTTCAGCTAACAAAGCAAGGGTTAACATCCAAATAAAACTCAATATTTATGGCCCTGATTCTGTAGTTTACAGAAACACCCCATATGTGGTCATAAACTGCTGTGTGGCCACACAGCAGGGCGCAGAAGGAAAGGAACGCCATACGGTTTTTGGAAGGCAGATTTTGCTGGACTGTTTTTTTTACACCATGTCCCATTTGAAGCCCCCCTGATGCACCCCTAGAGTTAGAAACTCCAAAAAAGTGACCCTATTTTGGAAACTATAGGATAAGGTGGCAGTTTTGTTGGTACTATATAGGAGGCATATGATTTTTGGTTGCTCTATATTACACTTTTTGTGAGGCAAGGTAACAAGAAATAGCTGTTTTGGCACTGATTTAATTTTTTGTTATTTACAACTTTAATCTCACAGGTTAGATCATGTGGTATTTTTAAAGAGCAGGTTGTTATGGACGCGACAAAAAATTATTTAGTGTCTCTACATTCTGAAAGCCGTAGTTTTATTAATTTTTTGGGTGACTGTCTTGTGTTGGGGCTCATTTTATTCGGGATGAGATGGCGGTTTGATTGGTACTATTATAGGGTGCATATGACTTTTTGATCACTTGGTGTTGCACTTTTTGTGATGTAAGGTGACAAAAATTGCTTTTTTTGACCAATTTTTTTTAATTTATTTTTTTATGGTGTTTATCGGACAGGGTGGTTCATGTGATATATTTATAGAGCCGGCTGTCACGGACGCGGCAATACCAAATATGTCTATTTTATTTATTTTATATATTTTTTTTTTAATTACTTAATTGGGGGATTTTTTTTTTTTTTACATGTGAAACCTTTTTTTTTTTATATAAAACACTTTATTTTTTAAAATTTTTAATTTTTTTTTTTTACACTTTGTGTCCCCCATAAAGGTTATACAAGACCTCTGGGGAACATTTGACTTCATTTATTTTTTCCACCATTGATTTGTCCTGTAACTGGGGCTGACATAGTAGCCCCAGTTACAGGGGAAATACACCCTCCAGATAGGCTGTACAGCAGAATACAGCGCTGTACAGCCTCAGTGCAGGGCTGATCGGCAAACGCCACATCGCCGGCGCATGCGCAGTAGTTAAAGCGTTGCCGTGCCAACAATGGGCATCGCAGTGTGCATGCCCCGGCGAGGCAGTGCGCAGGCGCGGGATCTCGGTCGGACTGAAGGATGACGCAAGGGAATAGGAGGGTGGGCATAGGCAGAGGCTGGGGCTGGGAAACAATGAAAAAGGCAGAGCAGCCCCTGGGCACTTGCGAGTGCTCATTTGCATATGAATCAAAGTTCGTTTTTTCCAGCTTCTGCAAGTGTAAAGAAAAAGACAAAAAGGTACTATTACATTCATGTATAGGTGTGCTATAGGACAATGTAAGCACTGATATGGCCATATGGAGGTGACAGACTCCCTTTAATCATTGTGTTATCACATCCTCTTGCCATGGGGCACGCCCCGTTCAGGTGCCGAATAATAATTGACTCCAAGCTAGAGCTGCCTCCAATGGCTTTCTTAGCCACTTAACGACCTGTGCCGTACATTTATGGCGCAACCGGACGTGACTTAATGCCGCGGCAGGGGTCTGGCAGTCACTGATAGCCAGACCCCTTCTGTATGCACTGGCATTGGTGAAATCACTGATGCCAGCGCATTAACCCCTGCACGGCCGCGGTCAGCACTGACCGCGGCACGTGTGGGCGTCAGACATGTGCGGGGTGGCCATTGGGTCCCCGCGCTGCTGTGACGGTAACCCGATGGCAGGGAAGGCAGCCCGATGCCTTCCTTAGGCATCGTGGCTGCCTTCCATGACATCCTGTGAGATCCATCCCCCTATATTACACTGGTAATACACTTATAGCCAATGCATTACAATACAGGTATTGTAATGCATTGTAAAGGGGATCAGACCCCCAAAATTTGAAGTCCCAGAGTGGAAAAAAGAAAGTTAAAAAAAAAAAGTTTAACAAAAAAAATTTGAAGTAAAAAAATAAATAAAAAAGCGTCCTTTTCCCAAAATAAAGTACAAAAAAATTGCAAAAAATAGGGGAAAAAGGAAAAATAGACATATTAGGTATCGCCGCATCCGTATCGACTGGCAAAAAATAAAATAAAACTGCTAAAAAATATTTTTTTTTTGGCACCTTACATCACTAAAAGTGCAACACCAAGCGATAAAAAAGGCGTATGCCCCCCAAAATAGTAGCAGTGTAACCGTCACCTCATCCTGCAAAAAATGTGCCAGCTTCCTCACAGCGCCTGCGCCAAATACTGAACCAGAGTACAGGGCTGGCAGACAGATGTGAGCGCTGCCTGGCCCTGGTCAGGGAGGCGACAAAGGTGGGAGAACGGATCCTCTAGGAGCAGGAACAACGCCCCTCCCCCTGCTCCTAGAGGCTAATTAGCATATTATAAAAGTTAGATTTCTGGCGTAAGGGGGGCATAGATAAAAGTAGGAATAGGCTAGTTAGGTTTAGCTGACATTAGCACATCGCTCATGTCAGCCAACTTAATAGGGTTAAATTTGGTGACAGAAACCCGTTAACTCATCTCGTTATCTTGAAACAAACGGCGTTAAAAAGCAATTAAAGGTGTTTGCTTAACGCATTTAGTTTAGATAACACGTCTCATAAAGCATGAGTGTTAACTCTGTACCTTGTATCTCTGGCGACTGAAACTGGCGACTGTAGGAGGTGACAACCCCTGTCTGTTGTCCTCACCTTCCCTCCTCACAATACTATGTGTAATCATTGTCTCTCTATTCACGTGTTACTTTCTCTTCTGCTTCAGAATACGATCACTGGATCCTCTCAATCTCTCAAACAGAGCTGTCCCTTCTGACTCAAATATTGAATCTTCTGAGCAGTTTCGGCAGACTCTAATGGTCTCACCATAGGGATTGCTTTTATTACATGTTTCGGATGGCATGATGAGGTTAAAAGCAGGGTGTTATCGCTTGTGTCTTTTCTATAATTCCTGCTAACCACCTTGCCAGCCTTATTTGATACCTTAATGTCCAAAAAAGGACTATCCTCTGAGGACAAATGATATGGATTTTATAATGAAGTAATAAAGACATTGGATTTTCTCCTGAGCCTGCTGCTGGATGTTTTCTACTGTTCTGACAAACACATCCGCTATACATTGTACTGCTCTGTAATACCAAACACATCCACTATACACTGTACTGCTCTGTAATACCAAACACATCCTCTATCCACTGTACTGCTCTGTAATACCAAACACATCCACTATACACTGTACTGCTCTGTAATACCACACACATCCGCTCTACACTGTACTGCTCTGTAATACCAAACACATCCACTATACACTATACTGCTCTGTAATGCCAAACACATCCACTATACATTGTACTGCTCTGTAATACCAAACACATCCACTATACTGTACTGCTCTGTAATACCAAACACATCCACTATACTGCTCTGTAATACCAAACATATCCTCTATACACTGTACTGCTCTATATACCAAACACATACACTATACACTGTACTGCTCTGTAATACCAAACACATCCACTATACACTGTACTGCTCTGTAATACCAAACACATCCACTATACACTGTACTGCTCTGTAATGCCATCCACTATACACTGTACTGCTCTGTAATGCCAAACACATCCACTATACAATGTACTGCTCTGTAATACCAAACACATCCACTATACACTGTACTGCTCTGTAATACCAAACACATCCTCTATACACTGTACTGCTCTGTAATACCAAACACATCCTCTATACACTGTACTGCTCTGTAATACCAAACACATCCTCTATACACTGTACTGCTCTGTAATACCAAACACATCCACTATACACTGTACTGCTCTATATACCAAACACATCCTCTATACACTGTACTGCTCTGTAATACCAAACACATCCACTATACACTGTACTCCTCTGTAATACCAAACATATCCATCATACACTGTACTGCTCTGTAATACCAAACATATCTGCTATACACTGTACTGCTCTGTAATACCAAACACATCCACTATACACTGTACTGCTCTGTAATACCAAACACATCCTCTATACACTGTACTGCTCTGCAATACCAAACACATCCTCTATACACTGTACTGCTCTGCAATACCAAACACATCCGCTATACACTGTACTGCTCTGTAATACCAAACACATCCTCTATACACTGTACTGCTCTGTAATACCAAACACATCCTCTATACACTGTACTGCTCTGTAATACCAAACACATCCACTATACACTGTACTGCTCTGTAATACCAAACACATCCTCTATACACTGTACTGCTCTGTACTTGGTGGGCTGTGAGGAGCTGGCAGCGCTCTCCTGAGTTCCGGTTAGTACAGCTGGGAGGTGCCAGGAGTCAGACCCCCACAGATCTCATATTAATGACGTGTCCTGGGGATAGGACATCAATATCCACTTCCTGGATAATCCCTTTAAATTCTTCAGCAGACCCCTATATGATAACATAAAGATTCTGATGATCCCTTTAACACATCAGTCAGATGAAAACACAATCAGTAATGTCCTTAATGTCTGAGAAGATCAGCGCTATCACTAATACCTGCCCCCCCGCTGTATAACACATAATAGGAGCAGTGACCCCCTCCCCGGATAACACACAGGTAAGTGTTCTAGGACTGACCTCATCAGAACCTGCATTGTGCCTCCACATGGAGGAGGTGTCATATGTCCTGAGAGACATCTGGAGGGACAGGAAGGACACATCTGCTTCTATGGGGCGGATTATGGGTCTGAGCAACTCCCAGGTTATACAGAGCTGTAATATGTACATGAGCCCTTACCGGCATAGAGCGCTCATCTCTGCCTGTGCTACATTATAGCTGTATGGCGGTATTATTACTAATGATAAGGGCTGTAATTTACTCAGAATGGAGACGATTACTGCTCGTTATCAATAAGTAATAATCAATACCAGCAGAATCCAGAGAAACCCTGAATGTAGTGTAATGTCTACTAATAATCCATCCCCCAAATAACTGACTGAGCGAGGGCAGAGCCACATGTGTCCTGTAGTAATGTGAGTGCGGTATGCCAGACCTAACAGAGGAATTGTGTGTGAGGTCACGGTGTGAGCAATCGGTGGGCCGAGGTAAATACAATTCTGGTTACTCGCGGTTACGTCGTCCCTGGGCAGGCTCGTATAAGTGAAAAGGAGAACGGCACAAGTATTCTCTGGGGCACACTCTGGTGTAAGGGACACAGGCCAGATGGTGATTTGAGGTGCCCTTGATGGTCTCTATTAATGTGCCTATGGCAAGGTCCCTTGTAGTCGTGACGCCAGTACCTTTTGTATGGAGGTACAACCATTTACTGTAGTGTTAATTGAGGAACTTGAAACTGAGACAAGAAGGATGAAATCTAGGGTGGAACTTTACTGAAGATAAATCCTGGTAACAGTACACCCAAAGTCTCTTGGTACAGCCAGACATTAAGCACAGTCTCCCATGCATATGGGGTAAAGGGAAATGCAAGTCCTTAATGGAAACAGGCTCTTGGTAATAAACATGAAAGCTACTGCTTCAGACTAGGCTTATAAAATATGAAAGTCTTACACTGGTAATAACTCCGGCCTTATTCTAACAATGGTTGAAGGTGCTTTTCTAAATCCTTGAACTTCTATTCCAATGTTGTTCTGACAGTTGGCCTAGATCAGTGGTCGGCAAAGTATGGCTGCGAGCCACAAGCGGCTCTTTAGACCCATCAATGCGGCTCTTTCCCACGGCGACCCATCCTGCACTACAGGGGAATCGAATCTTGCCTGTGGGATGCATTTGCGTTCCACAAAGCAAGCGCACGCGCATCACAGTAGGGCCTACTGGGATGCGCGTGCGCTAATACTAGTTAGCAGACACGCCCTCTCTTGCTTTGTGGAATGCAAATGCATCCCAAGGGCAAGATAACAGTGGCATAACTATCAGGGAAGCAGCTGCTTCGGGGCCCAAGGACAGAAGGGGCCCAGGAGCAGTCACTGTATTTCGTCACCCCGGGCCTCTGTCAGAGCAGCTGACTTATCCTGCACCGGGTCCAGAGTCCTTCACTTGCACCTCTGTCACTGACCTCCTGACATCAGTGACATTGCTCCGCCTCTCCCCTCCTTAGTTCTTATGATGGACAGTGACCAGCATCAGGACGGCCTGATGTGGGCGGAGCTATAATATCCCTGCCCCCTTTTCTACCCGTGATTCCTGCAGCCTGAACCTTCCCTGCAAAAAATTGATCAGAGCACTGAAACAATTCAGGCTATGTAGACACTCCAAAGTGACAAGCAGACAGTGGGCCCCTACACAGAGGAAGGGGGGAGTATACTTATTCAAAATTTAACTTTTAATATGGTCTAGAATATACAGAATAATAAGACTCACTACACAATGTAGACATACATACACGTATAAGGCCAACTAAATGGTGCCTTGCTGGTGAAAACAAAGAAATCTGCTCCGTCCGTGAAGACGCGAACAGTCTTACCAGACCCTTTGTAGATAATGGGATGGGTCCTTGGTGACAGGAGGCAGGAGACACTCAGTGTATGCCATGCGGGAGTAAGTGTATCTGCTGTAAAGCCGAGTAGATGGAGCAATAGGACTGGTCCTATATAACCCTATCAAGGTGAAGGGGCCTATTATGCTTCTACCTATCTACACGGAGCACTCGCCTTGGAAAAGGCGACCCCATCCGGTAGCATGTCCCTATATTGGACCTGAACCCTAGAACTACAGACAGTTTACCAGTGACAAAAGATGAAAATGCTTCCAGTGGTCTCCCGACGTGGCACGTTTCTGTCCGTGACTCTTCAGGGGAACAACTGCAGGAAGGTGCTAGATAGAGAGCCACAGGTATCTAACCTGAGGCTGACTAAACACTGGGGAAGGGGACAAGCTGTAAAAGTTTGTGCTCTTCTATCCCAAGGTGGGATGCAGTGTTGCACAGGAGGGGTAGTCCTGTGCTAGACGGTCCAGGGGATGTAATAATCCCTAAGAGATGAGACCCTTCTGGTTAGGGGTAACAACGTAATGAACCAGCCCAGACAGTAAATGGTCACAAAATAGCCATATAAGAGGGGTTTGCACAGGAGGAAGCGGTTTGTGAAGAAGTGTGTAAGTGTGTGTGGGGGTCCCCGTACAGAAATTTGCTGTGGGGACCAGTTAGTTCTAGTTACGCCTCTGCAAGATAACTAGTATTAGCGCACGCGCATCACAGTAGGGTCGGTAGTACGCACCTCCTAATAGACGTCGGAACGAGGAGGAAGTGACGAGGGGTATTGAAAACTTCCCGGGCAGTGAAATCTGCCAGAGACAGAACACCGCTGCAGGCTACAATTCAGAGTCAGTGTACCTCCTTCTACAGGTGACTCAATTATTTGGCATCAGCATTTACTTGGCATGTGTTTAAACAGCAAAAGATGCCTGCAGACAAGTTTAATAAAAGTAAAAAATGATAAAGATAAAATGAAATAATCAAGATCCAAATAAAATAAAGTACATATAAAAGTATTCAACAAACACACTCTGGGCTCATGCCCACGAATGTAAGGGCGCCGTGCCTGTGCTGCGGACCGCAAATAGCGGTCCGCCATGCACGGACACAGACCATGGGGCTGCTGCATGAGGATCACGGACCCATTCACTTGAATGGGGTTCGTGATCCGCATCCGACTGCCCGCACCGCAAAAAGTAGCGCATGCTGAAGTGAATGGGTCTTTGATGCGGGCTGCACACGGCCGCATCATGGACCCATTCACTTCAATGGGTCCAGGATCTGGGATATGAGTGCTAAAGAGTGCTTCCGTGGTGCTTCTGGCTGTGCCTCCGCACCGCAAAAAAGTAGACATCATGGACCCATTCACTTCAGCATGTGCTTCCTTCCTATATATTTTAGGTTTTAAAAATGTGGCTCTCAAAAGAAATTTCAACCGTGGTTTTGGCGATATTTGGCTCAGTTGACAAAAAAGTTTGCCCACCACTGGCCTAGACTGTCCTCAGAGTTTGAACTGGCGGTGTGGATGCCTGATGCTGTCTCCTACACCTGGTACAAAGGTGCCTAGTAAGCCCTCAAGTAATGGCTGTCTTGCTAATCCTTGGTCTTGAATAAACTATAGTAATCACTTAGATACTCAGCTGAATGCAGCTTGGACACTGGTCACCCCGGAGGAGCGATCTATAGGAGTGGATTGCTCATCTCTAGGTAGAAAAGTTGTAGGCTTAAAAACCCTGGACTGTGGAGCCGACAGGGACAGAGCAGAGAGGCTGTGAATAAGCCTCCCTCCAGCTATACAGCTGCATTGCTTGCTGCTTTCTGACTAAGCTCATGAGTGAACTGGACTGTTCTAGAATGAACTCTGAACTCAACTGAACTGCCTAACTAGGTCTGAGCTAAGCTTTATATATACACTAACTTGTGGAGAAACAAGTGTAGTGTATCCTAACTAGTCCTTTGTAAAGGAGCTTGCATGTAGAATCACATTGTGACATGGGAGAATATGACAGGAGATGAAGTACAAAATTCAGGCATATTGGGTGTGGAGCCTGACTGCGCATGGAGACAGATGTGTGAGATGAGAGCTCCCGCACAGCAGTTACTACAGGCGAGATAAGCTGACTATTGCATTCACCAAAAATGGTCAAATACGGCAAAGATAAGAGGATGGAGACCCCGGGCACACCCCAAGCACAGAAGAAATCCTCAGACATTCACAAATACCTACAAACCAAAGTCCAAGTCTGCAGCCCCGACCTACCAAAATGGTGCCCGAAGATCCAGTGGCTCAGGACAGTGAGGAGGACGCCGATAAACTTAGTTGCACCGCAAGCTTTCTTCAGGTCAACCATAACCCAGGCTCTCCATCTGGTACTATATGACCTCTCTAAAATTAAGTCAGACGTGAAACACATCGGAACGAGAGTAGAGGCTTTGGAAACCACGTGCACCGCCTTTGTGACACATGCAACTGCACTGGAGACATGCACAACCGATCACTTAGCGCACATTAACAAAGTGCTTGTTTTAATAGAAGAACAAGAAAACAGAAATAGAAGACGAAATATAAGCATAAAAGGTCTGCCAGAGTCCTGGGCAGCTGACGCCTTGAGGAAGGTCGCCATGGAAATTTTCAGTGGTCTTATTGGGGAAGTAGCAGCCCATGCTGTTGTCATTGAAAGGATCCATAGATCCCTGAAACCACGGCCACCACCATCGGAACCGCCTCGATATGTGATTTGTGGCATCCTGTTGTATGTAGATACCGCTAACATTCTAACAGCAGCAAGAGAAAAAAACTCCTATACTCTATGCTGGAGTGGAACTCTCCTTCTACCAGGACGTCGCCCTGTCTATTCTTGCGAAAAGAAGGACCCTAAAACCTCTTCTGGAGAAGCTGAGACAGAGAAATACCATCTACTCCTGGCTGTATGCCTTTAGCCTATCCATCCTACATAACGGCTGCAGAATTCGCATCCATACACCAGAGGATTTCGCTAACTCATGGACACTGCTTGACTTGGAACCAATAAAGATTCTATCTTGGATGCCAGCCGTCACTTCCCTCACCATGCCGCAACTACCATCGCAGACACAGTGGCAACAGGTGCCCAAAGGTAGACGTCACCGCCAAGACAAAGGGTCCATGGAAAAATCTTTTGACCTAGCCTGAGTAGGCCTTGGTACAACCCGCAAGTACTGTATATGAGTACACATTGGATCTCCCCAGGGACAATGTAGATGACCTTCCCCTACTCTTTGGCCTGCTCGCCAGTTACCTTTCAGTTAAGTTCAGAGCAGCCGTGGGTGTAGTCACAAATTCTTAGAGGGTTGACCCGCTATTGCACTGTTCAGTGTTGGACATCTGTTCAGTAATGTCATATCTTTAGTTCGCATATCTTCACAAAGTTGCTTATTTTATTGTGTTGCACTCACATTCCCACGCAGGCTTATGGGCCCCTCCCCCCATATGAATACACGGTTCAATTTATTCTCTACCTCAAGAGATGTCGGGGGTCAGTGATCTAGAGTGCTCTTTTCCCTTCCTTGGCCTTGGGGGCAGTCGCAGAGTACAATTCTGGGGCTGCACTGTCTCCAAGGAATAACCTGCTTGGTGTTATGTGCTAGGTGGGTAGAACTTGCCCACCTTAAGCGATGCTGTATTTAGAGTTGAGAGCTCTAGTTTCAAGAGTATTCTTGCTGTGTATTAAACGCTGTATGAGTGCTCCACCCCACCTGGCGTGTGGAGTCGATCCGCTATACTTCAAATGTTAATGTTTAAACAGCTGAGATTATCACCGATGCAATTGGTATATTAATACGTTTCTTCTCCCCTCCCCTCCTCCTACTAACCTCACCCCTCCATAAGACCCCACAATGCAATTCAGTTCCTACTCTATATCGATATTGAAGGTTTTTAAGTGTTCTCTCTCTTCTCGGCCTTGGAGGCAGTCAAAGAACCCAATTTTGGGGCTGCACTGCTTCTAAGGAATGAGTTCCTCGGTGCGGTGAGGGTTAATTTTGCTCACCTCAAATGAATGACGTTGTATTTAGAGTCGAGCATTCTTATCGTACGGCTATTTCTACGGTATGCTGAATGATGAACGATTGCTCGGCTATATTGGGTGTGCGAGGTTGACCCACGGTGCTTTGTATATTATTGCCTAAATAGCTGTGATGGTCATTGATGCAATGAAATATACAGTCATGTCCATAAATATTTTTTTCTCTATACACCACCACAATGGATTTAAAATGAAACAAACAGGATGTGCTTTACATCCAAATCAGGTGAACGGTGTAGGAATTACAATAGTTTGCATATGTGCCTCCCACTTGTTAAGGGACCAAAAGTAATGGGACAACTGGCTTCTCAGCTGTTCCATGGCCAGGTGTCACGGATGGTGTACAGGAAACAAGACAATACAATATAAACAATGACTCACTGGATCCACAACTAAGGAACAAAAGGGAGACCCCCTGCATGAGACCTGCCGCTCTCCCTTATTGCTCAGCCTATGCGACCACCCCAAAGGTGGATGGGCGCATATCCACGTACCTCGACTATCTTACACCTGAAGACCCTACAATAGTGAGGGGATACGACCACCGGCTCCCTACACAGACACTGAGGGAGTCAGGGTCACCTGGATCCAGAAAACAGAAAATCATAAATACATAAACAGCACTTATCTTGCAGACGACTGGGGACTGTGGACTGAGAACTAGGAACAGCATGCACACACACTCCAGGAAGTTGTATAAGCCGCACACTACTGCATTCTGGGGAGGAACTTAAAGGGCAGCAATCAGTCCTACTGCATGACAGCTGAGTTAGACTAACGAGATGAGGAACTCAACCAAAACAAAGAAATTCAAGGAGGAGGATCTGAAAGGCTCCTGTCAGAGCTTCTCAACTGTCTGGTTGTGACACCAGGTGTGTGTTATTCCCTCATTATCCCAATTACAATGAGCAGATAAAAGGTCCAGAGTTCCTTTCAAGTATGCTATTTGCATTTGGAATCTGTTGCTATCAACTCTCAAGATGAGATCCAAAGAGCTGTCACGATCAGTGCAGCAAGCCATCATTAGGCTGAAAAAACACAACCAACCCATCAGAGAGATAGCAAAAACATTAGGCATGGCCAAAACAACTGTTTGGAACATTCTTAAAAAGAAGGAACACATCAGTGAGCTCAGCAACACCAAAAGACCATGGAAAACAACTGTGGTGAATGACCGAATAATTATTTCCCTGGTGAAGAAAACACCCTTCACAACAGTTGGCCAGATCAAGAACACTCTCCAGGAGGTAGGTGTATGTGTGCCAGAGTGAATACAGAGGGTTCACCACAAGATGTAAACCATTGGTGAGCATCAAAACAGGAAGGCCAGATTAGAGTTTGCCAAGCAACATCTAAAAAAGCCTTCACAGTTCTGTAACAACATCCTATGGACAGTTGAGACCAAGATCAACTTGTACCAGAGTGATGGGAAGATAAGAGTATGGAGAAGGAAAGGAACTGCTCATGATCCTAAGCATACCACCTCATCAGTGAAGCATGGTGGTGGTAGTGTCATGGCGTGGGCATGTATGGCTGCCAAAGGAACTGGTTCTCTTGTATTTATTGATGATGTGACTGCTGACAAAAGCAGCAGGAGGAATTCTGAAGTGTTTCGGGCAATATTATCTGCTCATATTCAGCCAAATGCTTCAGAACTCATTGGATGGCGCTTCACAGTACAGATGGACAATGACCCAAAGCATACTGCAAAAGCAACCAAAGAGTTTAAGGGAAAAAAGTGGAATGTTATGCAATGGCCAAGTCAATCACCTGACCTGAATCCGATTGAGCATGCATTTCACTTGCTGAAGACAAAACTGAAGGGAAAATGCCCCAAGAACAAGCAGGAACTGAAGACAGTTGCAGTAGAGGCCTGGCAGAGCATCACCAGGGATGAAACCCAGCGTCTGTGTCACGAGGGTGTCAAGAGCCTCGCCTGACTCCGTTGTACCCGGGGTCAGGAGGTCGCAGCGGTTGGTTGCGCGCTCTATGTAAGATAGGGCTGTTTCCTTATGATAGCTTTCTGGGTTTGCTTTGCAAACCCTTTTGGCTCACTCAGGGATCCGTAGCTCCTTCTCCTCAGCTGTTCCTTGTCCAGCACTCCCAAACCTCCTTATATTCCCCTCTCACACTTCTCTGGTTGCCAGATATAGAGCTTCCTGCCTGGACATCTATTCTGACCCTCTGGAGCTGTTTTGCTGCGTTCTCTGGTTGTTGATCCAGAACGCTACCCTCTGGATCCCTGTTGGACCTTTGTGGACTGCTGTGGTCGCCCACCTGGGTGTATGTGTTTGTCTGTATTGTCCGTCCTCTCCCTGGTGTTTCCCTCTTAGTTCAGTGGTGCGGATTAGCGATCCCACCGGCCCGTTCACTATCTAGGGCTCATTTCAGGGAAAGCCACGGTTTAGGCACGTGATCGCCGCACGGGTGAGGAACCCGTCTAGGGAAGACAGGGCAGTCAGGTGCCAGCTGCAAGGTGAGTCAGGGGTCACCACCTTACCCTCTCCCTTGGGCAGGGCTTTCCCTTTTCCCTCCCTGTGTGTGACGCCGGTCATTACATTATATCTGGCCCTTATTTTGTGTAGGTAAAAAAAATATTTTTTTTTACCTACTTAGAATCCAGTATGGATCAAATTGCTGCTCTGTCCAAACAATTTCATGGCCTGTCTTTTGGAGGTGGCAGGATTGAAGGCGTCGGTCCTCCAGCAACAGCAGCAATTACAACAGACTGCAAGCCCAGCGGTTGCTACTGGTAACCAGGTTGTTGCGGAACCCAAGGTCCCTCTCCCTGACAGATTTTCTGGGGGAAGGGACAAATTTTTGACATTCCGTGAGGCCTGTAAATTATACTTTAAACTGCGCCCTTACTCCTCTGGTAATGAAGAACAGCGGGTGGGTGTTATTTCCCTGCTGCAGGGGGACCCACAGTCCTGGGCGCAATCTTTACCTACTGATTCCCAGGCGCTTCGGTCAGTGGATGAGTTTTTCGGGGCTTTGGGTCTCATATGACGACCCTGACCGAGTCGCACTGGCTGAATCAAGATTACGGAGACTCCTACAAGGAGAGCGGCCGGTAGAGGAATATTGCTCTGACTTCCGTAGGTGGGCTACGGATACCCAATGGAACGACCCGGCTCTCAGGAGTCAGTTCTGCTCTGGGTTATCCGAAAGGGTTAAGGATGCGCTTGCATTATATGAGACCCCCTTTTCCCTTGATGCGGTTATGTCCCTTTCTATCCGAATAGATAGACGCCTTAGGGACAGGTTGAAAAAACCGGAGCCATTGGTAACCCCTCCCAAGCAGCAGTTAGTCTGTACGGACTTAGACGAGCCTATGAAGCTAGGAGGAACTACTCGTCAGGTCCGTCCTCCTGTGGCTCGCCGTAGGCGTGGTTTTTTTTTTTTTTTTTTTGTGGGGAGAGGGGTCATTTCATTAATGTCTGTCCTTCTTTCCTCAGAAACAAAAGACCGTCGGAAAACTTCTAACCCCAGGCTGTGTGGAGGATGTCAGCCGGGGGGTATACGTTTCATAGAAACATAGAAACATAGAATGTGTCGGCAGATAAGAACCATTTGGCCCATCTAGTCTGCCCAATATACTAAATACTATGGATAGCCCCTGGCCCTATCTTATATGAAGGATGGCCTTATGCCTATCCCATGCATGCTTAAACTTCTCCACTGTATTTGCAGCTGCCACTTCTGTTTCCTCCATACGTACATCGCAATTTGTGTTGCCAGCGGTTATTGTTTTTGGTGATAAGACAGAGACTATTTCTTTCTTTCTAGACAGTGGAGCAGGGGTAAATTTGATAGATGCCCATTTTGCCCGCACTATGGGTTTGTCTCTCTGTACGCTACAGAGACCTATTCCCATATTTGCTATTGATTCTGCTCCTCTGTCTCAGAGAAACCTCACCCACATTGTTCATAATTTACACCTTCGGGTAGGGGACCACCATAACGAGATGCTTTCATGTTATGTTCTGGAGGGGCTTCCTACTCCGGTAGTGCTGGGTCTTCCCTGGTTGGTAACGCACAATCCAGTGGTGGATTGGCAGGCCAGGGAGATATTGGAGTGGAGTGAGCAGTGCAGAGAAAATTGCTTAAATAGCAATTGCTTAGTCGCCTCCATAACTACCCTACCTACATTTATTTCGGATTTTGAGGACGTTTTTTCTGAAAAGGGTTGTCAGAAGTTACCACCTCATCGTCCTTATGATTGCCCGGTTAACCTTATTCCCGGCGTGAAATTACCCAAGACCAGGTTATATAATCTTTCAGGTCCAGAGAGACAAGCCATGAAAGATTATATCTCCGAGAGTTTGGCTAAGGGACACATCAGACCCTCTTCTTCACCCGTGGCTGCAGAGTTTTTCTTTGTTAAAAAGAAAGATGGGGGCCTGCGTCCTTGCCTAGATCTTCGCGAATTAAATCGGATAACCATCCGAGACCCATACCCTCTTCCTCTCATTCCTGACCTGTTTAACCAGATTGCGGGTGCTAGGTGGTTCTCCAAACTAGATCTTAGGGGGGGCCTACAATCTGATTCGTATTAAGGAGGGGGATGAGTGGAAGACAGCTTAACACCCCTGAGGGGCATTATGAAAATCTAGTTATGCCTTTCGGTCTGACCAATGCTCCTGCTGTCTTTCAACATTTCGTTAATGACATTTTTAGTCATCTAAATCGGCAGGTTTGTGGTAATATACCTAGATGATATTTTAATTTATTCGTCTGATCTGAGAACACATGAGGTGCATGTCAGACAAGTACTGCAGGTCCTACGGACGAATAAATTATATGCTAAAATTGAAAAAAGTGTCTTCGCCGTTCAGGAGATACAATTCCTAGGTTATTTTTTATCTGCTTCAGGTTTGTGTATGGATCCTAGGAAGGTCCAGGCAATTTTGGATTGGGATCTTCCTGAGAACCTCAAAGCACTACAAAGGTTCTTGGGCTTCGCAAATTTCTATAGGAAATTCATTAAAAATTATTCACTTATTGTAAAACCCCTTACTGACATGACTAGGAAGGGGACTGATTTTTCTAAATGGTCTGACGCCGCTAAAGTTGCTTTTTCCTCTCTAAAAGAGAGGTTTACCTCAGCACCTGTACTAGTCCAACCTGATGTCTCTCAGCTTTTTATTGTTGAAGTCGATGCATCAGAGGTGGGAGTGGGGGCTGTACTGTCTCAGGGTCCGTCTCCTGGCAAATGGTGTCCTTGTGCTTTCTTTTCTAAAAAACTATCTGCAGCAGAAAAGAACTACGATATTGGCAATAGGGAACTGTTAGCTATTAAACTTGCGTTTGAGGAGTGGCGTCACTTTTTAGAGGGGGCAGTCCACCCCGTCACTGTGATTACGGACCACAAAAATCTTCTGTACCTCAAATCAGCTAAGCGTCTCACCCCTAGATAGGCTAGGTGGTCGCTATTTTTTACCAGGTTTAACTTTGTGATTACCTATCGTCCTGGGGCAAAGAATACCAAGGCTGATGCACTCTCGTTGTTTCCCTGGAGGGGGTAATGTGATCCGGTGCCCATTCTTCAAAGAGTGGTTATTTATGCGGTACACTCTGTTCTGGAGGGGAAGGTGTTAGAGGCCAAGGGGGATGCCCCGGTCTCTTGCCCCTCAGAGAAATTGTTTGCACCGTTGAACCTACGTTTCGAATTATTAAAGGAACATCATAATTCGGCACTTGCTGGGCACCCGGGTAGTAAAGCAACCTTGGAGCTATTGCCTCGTCGTTTTTGGTGACCAAGGTTGCGTCAGGATGTATTGGATTTTGTGTCTTCTTCTACCTGTGCGCGAGCAAAAGTTTCACATACACGTCCTGCAGGGTCTCTATTACCACTCGTCATTCCCAATAGACCATGGACACATCTGTCAATGGATTTTATCACTGACTTACCTTTGTCTGCGGGTAAAACAGTTATTTTGGTAGTAGTGGACAGGTTTAGCAAAATGGTACACTTCATTGCGTTACTCGCACTACCTAATGCTAAAACTCTTGCTCAGGTATTCGTCAGTGAGATCGTGAAGCTTCACGGGGTCCCCTCCGATGTTGTTTCGGATCGGGGTACCCAGTTTATTTCTAAATTTTGGAAAGCTTTTTGTTCCCGTTTGGGGGTACACTTGTCCTTTTACTCAGCTTTCCATCCTCAGTCGAATGGACAGACTGAGCGTACCAACCAAAACCTGGAGACCTATCTAAGATGTTTTGTGTCTGAAAACCAAGAGTTGTGGTCATCATATTTACCGTTAGCTGAGTTTGCCATAAATAATAGTCGTCAGGAATCCACTGGCAAGTCACCATTTCTTGGTGCATATGGTTTTCATCCCCAATTCTGTACTTTCAAAGAGGGGGGGTTGTAACGGTCCGTTTCAGCAGACAAGGGGTTAAAAGTTAGTATATGGCCCATAATCCAGGGGCAAGAGGCCAGCAGCCAGTCCTCTCCAAAACCCAGTGGCGAGGTTGGTTTCGCCACAGGGGTCTTCTGGGATTCCTGAAGAGGAACGGTTTTCGTCATCTCTTTCATCGGTATGGCAGAAGGTGCAAGCTAACTTGAAAAATATGGGAGGTAAATACAAAAGCATGGCTGATAAGAGACGGTCGCCAGGTCCGGACCTAGGAGTGAATGACTATGTGTGGTTGTCTACTGGGAATATCAAATTGAAGGTTCCCTCTTGGAAACTGGGTCCTAGGTTTATTGGTCCTTACAAAATTGTAGCCATCATCAACCCCGTGGCTTTTCGCCTGGAGTTACCTCAGACTTTTAAAATCCATAATGTCTTTCATAAGTCGTTACTCAAAAAATATGTTCCACCTCTAGAACCGTTACCGCTGCCACCCCCTCCTGTTGTCGTGGATGGTAATCTAGAATTTCAGATATCCAAAATTATTAATTCTCATCGGGTCCGCCGCTCTCTTCAGTATCAGGTGCATTGGAGAGATTACGGTCCCGAGGAAAGAATGTGGGTTCCTGCGTCTGAGGTAAATGCCGACAGGCTAGTTCGGGTTTTTCATGCCTCTCATCCTGAGAGACCTGGTCCTGAGTGTCCGGAGGCCCCTCGTAGAGAGGGGGGTACTGTCACGAGGGTGTCAAGAGCCACGCCTGACTCCGTTGTACCCGGGGTCAGGAGGTCGCAGCGGTTGGCTGCGTGCTCTATGTAAGATAGGGCTGTTTCCTTATGATGGCTTTCTGGGTTTGCTTTGCAAACCCTTTTGGCTCACTCAGGGATCCGTAGCTCCTTCTCCTCAGCTGTTCCTTGTCCAGCACTCCCAAACCTCCTTATATTCCCCTCTCACACTTCTCTGGTTGCCAGATATAGAGCTTCCTGCCTGGACATCTATTCTGACCCTCTGGAGCTGTTTTGCTGCGTTCTCTGGTTGTTGATCCAGAACGCTACCCTCCGGATCCCTGTCGGACCTTTGTGGACTGCTGTGGTCGCCCACCTGGGTGTATGTGTTTGTCTGTATTGTCCGTCCTCTCCCTGGTGTTTCCCTCTTAGTTCAGTGGTGCGGACTAGCGATCCCACTGGCCCGTTCACTATCTAGGGCTCATTTCAGGGAAAGCCACGGTTTAGGCACGTGATCGCCGCACGGGTGAGGAACCCGTCTAGGGATGTCAGGGCAGACAGGTGCCAGCTGCAAGGTGAATCAGGGGTCACCACCTTACCCTCTCCCTTGGGCAGGGCTTTCCCTTTTCCCTCCCTGTGTGTGACGCCGGTCATTACAGTCTGGTGATGTCTATGCGTTCCAGACTTCAGGCTGTAATTGACTGCAAAGGATTTACAACCAAGTATTAAAAAGTGAACGTTTGATTTAGGATTATTATGTCCCATTTACTTTTGGTCTCGTATCAAGTGGGAGGCACATATGCAAACTGTTGTAATTCCTACACCGTTCACCTGATTTGGATGTAAATACCCTCAAATTAAAGCTGACAGTCTGCAGGTAAAGCACATCTTGTTTGTTTCATTTCAAATTCATTGTGGTGGTGTATAGAGCCAAAAATGTTAGAATTGTGTCAATGTCCCAATATTTATGGACCTGACTGTATCTCTTATATTCCCCCCCCCTCCCTTCCTAGCTTTTCTTAAAACCGTTTGTCCACTCTCCCAGTGATCATGTTAAATATCCGTACCTCAACGGATTTGACACTCTCTCCCTCCCCCCCCTCCTTTTTGGGCTAACCTCCGCACAGCAACCACTTTTTGACCATCTATGATCTTGCCTACCAGTTCCTACCTGTCAGCTTACATCTAGCACATCATAGCAATATTCAAAATAACTGCCTGCATACTGCTAGTCAGGACAATTTGTTGTCTTTGCTATCCGATTCCCCCCCCCCTCTACTCACTCTTTGTACTAACGTCAGTTAGACGTCTCACTACATATATATTGTAACTAGACTATATTAGAAATACCTAGTTTACTTACCTCTCCCTACTAACTAAACCGCTTACCTACTCCCAGACACCCTCCCCCCCCCCTTTCTACTACTGTTTTAACTCACTGAGTTGTCAATGGAGTGCAGTATAACCACTCTAAACATTAAGGGTCTTAATTCACCCAACAAGAGGAGTCATATCTTTCTCCTTCTTAAAAAGTTCAAATCACAAATTGTGTTTCTTCAGGAAACACATTTCAGAGTCAAAAACATTCCAAAACTACCCAGATAGCCTTTCACCCAATGGTTCCATAGTGCCAGTGCTTCCTCGGCCTCCAGAGGGGTCTCAATGGCCATACTTAACTCCATCCCTTTTATCTGCACAAGCCAATATCAAGATGCTGATGGCAGAATATTGATACTTAACCGCCTCCGGACCGCCTAACGCTGGATCGAGTTCCGGAGGCGGCAGCCCTGCGCAGAGTCGCGCATATACGCGTCATCTCGCGTGACGCGAGATTTCCTGTGAATGCGCGCACACAGGCGCGTGCTTTCACAGGATCGGAAGGTAAGCGAGTGGATCTCCAGCCTGCCAGCGGCGATCGTTCGCTGGCAGGCTGGAGATGTGATTTTTTTTAACCCCTAACAGGTATATTAGACACGGTTTTGATAACAACGTCTAATATACCTGCTACCTGGTCCTCTGGTGGTCCCTTTTGTTTGGATCGACCACCAGAGGACACAGGTAGCTCAGCAATATGTAGCACCAAACACCACTACACTACACCCCCCCTGTCACTTATTAACCCCTGATCACCCCATATAGACTCCCTGATCACCCCCCTGTCATTGATCACCCCCCTGTAAGGCTCCATTCAGATATCCGTATGTTTTTTACGGATCCACGGATACATGGATCGGATCCGCAAAACACATACAGACATCTGAATGGAGCCTTACAGGGGGGTGATCACCCCATATAGACTCCCTGATCACCCCCCTGTAAGGCTCCATTCAGATGTCCATATGTTTTTTACGGATCCACGGATACATGGATCGGATCCGCAAAACACATACGGACATCTGAATGGAGCCTTATAGGGGGGGTGATCAATGACAGGGGGGTGATCAGGGAGTCTGTCATTGATCACCCCCCTGTCATTGATCACCCCCCTGTAAGGCTCCATTCAGACATTTTTTTGGCCCAAGTTAGCGGAAAATATTATTTTTTTCTTACAAAGTCTCATATTCCACTAACTTGTGTCAAAAAATAAAATCTCACATGAACTCACCATACACCTCACGGAATCCAAATGCGTAAAATTTTTTAGACATTTATATTCCAGACTTCTTCTCACGCTTTAGGGCCCCTAGAATGCCAGGGCAGTATAAATACCCCACATGTGACCATTTCGGAAAGTAGACACCCCAAGGTATTCCGTGAGGGGCATATTGAGTCCATGAAAGATTTAAATTTTTGTCCCAAGTTAGCGGAAAGGGAGACTTATAAATTCTATGAACTCGCCATGCCCCTCATTGAATACCTTGGGGTGTCTTCTTTCCAAAATGGGGTCACATGTGGGGTATTTATACTGCCCTGGCATTTTAGGGGCCCTAAAGCGTGAGAAGAAGTCTGGGATCCAAATGTCTAAAAATGACCTCCTAAAAGGAATGTGGGCCCCTTTGCGCATCTAGGCTGCAAAAAAGTGTCACACATCAGGTATTTCCGTACTCAGGAGAAGTTGGGCAATGTGTTTTGCGGTGTCATTTTACATATACCCATGCTGGGTGAGGTAAATATCTCAGTCAAATGCCAACTTTGTATAAAAAAAATTGGAAAAGTTGTCTTTTGCCGAGATATTTCTCTCACCCAGCATGAGTATATGTAAAAAGACACCCCAAAACATATTTCCCAACTTCTCCTGAATATGGCGATACCACATGTGTGACACTTTTTTGCAGCCTAGGTGGGCAAAGGGGCCCACATTCCAAAGAGCACCTTTGGGATTTCACAGGTCATTTACCTACTTACCACACATTAGGGCCCCTAGAATGCCAGGACAGTATAACTACCCCACAAGTGACCCCATTTTGGAAAGAAGACACCCCAAGGTATTCCGTGAGGGGCATGGCGAGTTCCTAGAATTTTTTGTCACAAGTTAGCGGAAAATGATGATTTTTTTTTTCTTACAAAGTCTCATATTCCACTAACTTGTGACAAAAAATAAAAACTTCCATGAACTCACTATGCCCATCACGAAATACCTTGGGGTGTCTTCTTTCAAAAATGGGGTCACTTGTGGGGTAGTTATACTGCCCTGGCATTTTAGGGGCCCGAATGCGTGAGAAGTGGTTTGAAATCAAAATCTGTAAAAAATGGCCGGTGAAATTCGAAAGGTGCTCTTTGGAATGTGGGCCCCTTTGCCCACCTAGGCTGCAAAAAAGTGTCACACATCTGATATCACCGTACTCAGGAGAAGTTGGGCAATGTGTTTTGGGGTGTCTTTTTACATATACCCTGTCACGGAACCATGAACCAGACGTACAACAAGAGATAAGTGAAAATAAGAAGGCTTTATTGAAAATAAAGCTGTAAAGCAAAAGTCCAAACGGATGGTGAAACCGAGCAGAGTCTTTGCGAAGCCAGAGGTCAGGAACCAGAAGGGTAGTCAGACAAAGCCAGGATCAGGAACCAGCAGGGTAGTCAGACGAAGCCAGGATCAGGAACCAGCAGGGTAGTCAGACGAAGCCAGGATCAGGAACCAGAAGCAGCAGCAGTCTAGAAGCATGTGAACACAGGAGGACCAAGCAAGGAACTGAAGCCACAGACCTCCTATATATATGAGCTAGGCATCCAGCTCCTCCCAGGGGAAGGAGGAGCCGCAGGGTGGAAGGCTACAAGAAACCCAGAACCCAAGATGGCCGCCAGCACATGTCAAACGAAGGAGAGCAGCAAGCAGGTAAGACCATGACAGTACCTTCCCCTCAAGGGCCCCTCCTCCGCGGAGCACAAAACGGTTTCTGAGGGAAGCGTGCGTGGAAGGCTCGGAGCAAGGCAGGAGCATGGACATCTGCGGAGGGAACCCAGGAACGCTCCTCTGGACCATAACCACGCCAATGGACCAAAAACTGCAACCGACCGCGGACCAGGCGTGAGTCCAGGATATTGCTCACCTCATATTCCTCACGATTGCCCACTTGGACCGGACGAGGCCGAGGAACCGAGGAAGTGAAACGATTACACACCAGTGGCTTCAACAGGGAGACATGAAACACGTTGGAGATCCGCATGCCAGGAGGAAGCGCAAGGGCATAGGCTACCGGGTTTACCCTGCGAAGCACTCGGAAGGGACCAACAAAGCGAGGCGCCAGCTTGGGAGTGGGCACTCGAAGGTTGAGGTTGCGGGTGGACAACCATACACGGTCTCCGACCTGGTAGGAAGGAGCAGGCGCTCGTCTGCGATCAGCCTGGAGTCTCTGGCGCTGCGCAGAGACCTCAAGGGACTTCTGGATCTGTACCCAAGAAGCACGTAGGACGGAAAGGTGATCCTCCACAGCCGGAATATCCTGGGGAGAGAATACCTCCGGTAACACGGCAGGTTGGAACCCATAATTGGCCATGAAGGGAGACGTCCCAGAGGAAGAGTTCACCGCCGTGTTCCTGGCAAACTCAGCCCAAGGCAGGAGGTCAACCCAATTGTCTTGGTGATCGGAGACATAGCAACGAAGGAATTGCTCCAAGGCCTGATTGGATCGTTCTGCAGCCCCATTGGACTGAGGGTGGTAGGCCGAGGAGAAGGAGAGATGAATCCCCAACTGGGAGCAAAAGGCGCGCCAGAACCTGGACACAAACTGACTCCCCCGATCCGACACAATCTCCTTAGGCAAACCGTGCAACCGGAAGACCTCCCTGGCAAAAATCGTGGCCAACTCTTGTGCAGAGGGTAACTTCTTGAGAGGAACACAGTGGCACATTTTGGAAAACCGATCCACAATCATGAGAATGACCGTATGGCCTCGGGATGCAGGGAGGTCCACAATGAAATCCATCCCCAGGTGTGACCATGGGCGCTCCCCGGTGGCTATGGGTTGCAGAAGGCCCAACGGAAGGTGCCGAGGGGACTTACTCTGGGCACAAACGGAGCATGCCGCTACATATGCGGCGATGTCGGAACGTAGGGAAGGCCACCAGAACAGACGTGAAACAGCCCAGGACAGCTGATTCTTTCCAGGATGCCCCGCGGTCTTGGAGTTATGGTAGGTTCGCAACAACCGAGTGCGCAACTCCTCAGGCACAAAACATCTGCCGTTGGGTCTCCCAGAGGGAGCACCAGATTGAGCCGCCAAAATCTGCTCACCCAGGGGAGAGGTCAGGCTGGTGCGAATGGCGGCCAGGATCTGATTCGGAGGTATGACCGAAGTCGGAATCGACTCCTCCCTGGACAGCTCGGAGTACTGCCGTGATAAGGCATCCGCCCTGATGTTCTTGGAACCGGGTAGGTAGGAGACCACGTAATTAAAACGTGACAAGAACAGAGCCCATCTGGCCTGACGTGGTGTCAATCTCTTGGCCTCAGAAAGGTAGGTCAGATTCTTGTGGTCCGTCAGGATGAGAACCGGAACCACCGAACCCTCGAGCAAGTGCCTCCATTCTTTAAGGGCCTGCACGATGGCCAATAACTCCCTGTCACCAATCTGATAGTTGCACTCCGCGGAAGACAGTTTCCGGGAGTAAAACCCACAAGGAAGCAGAGGACCCTCTGGTGTTCTACGCTGAGACAGAAGGGCGCCTACTCCCGTCTCAGACGCGTCCACCTCGAGGACAAAGGGCAACCCAGGGTTGGGATGCGACAGAATCGGAGCCGACACAAAGGCGGACTTTAGGGCCTCAAAAGCTCGGATGGCCTCGAGCGGCCAGACCTGGGAATTACTGCCCTTCCTGGTCAGATCCGTGAGAGGCTTGGCCAGCATGGAAAAGTCCCTGATGAACTTCCGATAATAATTTGCGAAGCCCAAAAAGCGCTGCAGGGAACGAAGACCACTGGGCTGGGGCCACTGTAAGACAGCCGAAACCTTCTCAGGATCCATGGAGAACCCCTCAGCGGAAATGATGTAACCTAAGAAGGTTACCTGGGATCGGTGAAATTCGCATTTCTCAAGCTTACCGAACAGCTTGTTCTCTCGTAACCGTTGCAACACTCGTCTGACATCCAGAATGTGGGCCTCCATGGATTCAGAATATACCAAGATGTCATCCAAATAGACTACCACACACTGCTGCAACAGGTCACGGAAAACATCGTTGATGAATTCCTGAAAGACTGCGGGCGCATTGCACAACCCAAAGGGCATAACCAAGGATTCGTAATGACCGGTCCTGGTGTTAAACGCGGTCTTCCACTCATCGCCCGCCTTGATCCTTACCAGGTTATATGCCGCCCTCAGGTCGAGTTTGGTAAAGACCGTGGCCCCTTTAAGGCGATCGAACAGCTCGGAAATCAAGGGTATCGGGTAAGCGTTCTTGATCGTGATGCGATTGAGACCCCTGTAATCGATGCAAGGCCTCAACTCACCGCCCTTCTTTTTCACAAAGAAAAATCCAGCCCCTGCCGGGGACGAAGACTTGCGAATGTGTCCGCGTGAAAGCGCCTCCCTCACGTACTCCTCCATGGCCTCATTCTCCGCTACCGACAGTGGATAGACTTTGCCACGAGGAGGAACGGCACCAGATTGTAACTCTATGGCACAATCGTATGGGCGGTGCGGAGGTAGGGCAACCGCGCGCACCTTATCGAATACATCCCGGTACTCCTCGTATTCAGGAGGCAACAGAGAGTCCGAGGAAGTACACAGCAACTTGACAGACCCATGGATGCAACTAGCCCCACACTGCGGTGACCACGAGAGGATCTCGACCGATCTCCAATCGAAAGTCGGATTATGCTTCTGGAGCCAGGGGTACCCCAAGACCACCGAGTAGTGTGGAGACGAAATAACCTGGAGGCAGACCGACTCTCTGTGAACGGCACCAATGGCTATCCCCACTGGAAGAGTCTCATGAGTCACGTGTGGCGGCAGAAGGGGTCTGCCGTCTATCGCCTCAAGAGCCAGTGGGGAACCTCGAGCCTGCAGAGGAATGGAATTGGCGGCAGCGAACACACTATCAATGAACAAACCACCAGCACCAGAGTCCACCAACGCCTGGGTCGTCACCGAGCCCCCGACCCAGGAGAGGACAACAGTGATCAGTGGTTTGTCAACACGGGAAACCGGGGACGAGGAGACTCCACCCAAGATCTGCCCCCGACAGGATCTCAGGGTACGAGCGTTTCCCGGACGGTTCGGACATGCCAACCGAAAATGCCCACCGAGACCACAGTACATGCATCGGCCCTCGCGTCTCCGGAGTGCCCTCTCCCCCTCGGACAGGCGAGCAAACCCCAGCTGCATGGGTTCACCCCCAGACAAGTCATCCCCAGGAGGCGTGGGAGGAGAGGGAGGCACGGGTGGGACAGCAAACGTAGGCACCAATCTGTTAGAAGACCTCCGCAGGTTCTCCTTAAAGGAAGGTCTCTCCCTGAGTCTGGTGTCAATCAAAATCAGGAAAGAAATAAGAGACTCGAGCTCAACTGGTAGGTCCTTAGCTGCAACCTCATCCTTCAAGGCATCCGAGAGACCATGAGAGAAAGCAGCGACCAGAGCCTCATTATTCCAGCCCACCTCTGCTGCCAGGGTACGAAACTCAATGGCGTATTCAGCTACGGATCGTGAACCCTGTCTGATGGACATAAGGAGCTTCGCAGCAGAGGCAGCACGAGCCGGCACATCGAATACCTTCCGAAGAGAAGCAACAAAACCGGAAAACTCGGCAACCACCGGATTGTTGTTCTCCCATAAAGGGCTGGCCCAGGCCAAGGCCTTGTCCGAGAGCAGCGAGATCAAGAAGCCCACCTTTGATCTCTCAGTAGGAAAGGCATGTGGCAGCAACTCGAAATAAATGCCCACCTGGTTAAGGAAACCTCGGCACTGAGTTGGCTCTCCCCCAAAGCGCTGTGGAAGAGGGGCAGAACCGGTCATACCCCGAAACACCGCAGACGCAACAACAGGTGTCGGGGTAGACTCTGGCGCAACAACCGGAGCGGCAGTAGGAGCGAGCCCAGGAGCGACAACCGACCCATCGGCAACGGGAGCGAAATGAGCCGTGCGTTCAAGCAGGGTTTGCAACGCCACAGCGAACCGACCCAACAGGTGATCCTGCTGATCAAGTCTGGCAACCAGCGTGGGTAGCGAGGATGGCCCTGTACCGTCAGAATTCATGGCTTGGTCCTAATGTCACGGAACCATGAACCAGACGTACAACAAGAGATAAGTGAAAATAAGAAGGCTTTATTGAAAATAAAGCTGTAAAGCAAAAGTCCAAACGGATGGTGAAACCGAGCAGAGTCTTTGCGAAGCCAGAGGTCAGGAACCAGAAGGGTAGTCAGACAAAGCCAGGATCAGGAACCAGCAGGGTAGTCAGACGAAGCCAGGATCAGGAACCAGCAGGGTAGTCAGACGAAGCCAGGATCAGGAACCAGCAGGGTAGTCAGACGAAGCCAGGATCAGGAACCAGCAGGGTAGTCAGACGAAGCCAGGATCAGGAACCAGAAGCAGCAGCAGTCTAGAAGCATGTGAACACAGGAGGACCAAGCAAGGAACTGAAGCCACAGACCTCCTATATATATGAGCTAGGCATCCAGCTCCTCCCAGGGGAAGGAGGAGCCGCAGGGTGGAAGGCTACAAGAAACCCAGAACCCAAGATGGCCGCCAGCACATGTCAAACGAAGGAGAGCAGCAAGCAGGTAAGACCATGACATACCCATGCTGGGTGAGAGAAATATCTTGGCAAAAGACAACTTTTCCCACCACATGTGTGACACTTTTTTGCAGCCTAGGTGGGCAAAGGGGCCCACATTCCAAAGAGCACCTTTCGGATTTCACCGGCCATTTTTTACAAGTGACCCCATTTTGGAAAGAAGACACCCCCAGGTATTTCGTGATGGGCATAGTGAGTTCATGGAAGTTTTTATTTTTTGTCACAAGTTAGTGGAATATGAGACTTTGTAAGAAAAAAAAAAAATAAAAATATCATTTTCCGCTAACTTGTGACAAAAAATAAAAAAGTTTTATGAACTCACTATGCCCATCAGCGACTACCTTAGGGTGTCTACTTTCCAAAATGGGGTCATTTGTGGGGTGTTTGTACTGTCTGGCCATTGTAGAACCTCAGGAAACATGACAGGTGCTCAGAAAGTCAGAGCTGCTTCAAAAAGCAGAAATTCACATTTTTGTACCATAGTTTGTAAATGCTATAACTTTTACCCAAACATTTTTTTTTTTTTATCAAAGACATGTAGAACAATAAATTTAGAGAAAAAATTTATATATGGATGTAGTTTTTTTTGCAAAATTTTACAACTGAAAGTGAAAAATGTCATTTTTTTGCAAAAAAATCGTAAAATTTCAATTAACAAAAAAAGTAAAAATGTCAGCAGCAATGAAATACCACCAAATGAAAGCTCTATTAGTGAGAAGAAAAGGAGGTAAAATTCATTTGGGTGGTAAGTTGCATGACCGAGCAATAAACGGTGAAAGTACTGTAGGTCAGAAGTGTAAAAAGTGGCCTGGTCATTAAGGGTGTTTAAGCTAGGGGGGCTGAAGTGGTTAATGAGGACCTTTTATCGATCCGAACATTGTAAACTAAGTATCATGATATATACAGCGGTGTCTCAGGTCTCCCCCTCGCTATTGTGGGAAACGCATAAGGCGTATATTAGAGGAGTGCTAGTGGCGGTGGGAACTAGAACCAAAAAAGTTAGACAAAAGGACATAGAAGAAC
Source organism: Bufo bufo (assembly GCF_905171765.1). NCBI lineage: Eukaryota > Metazoa > Chordata > Amphibia > Anura > Bufonidae > Bufo > Bufo bufo. The sequence continues at coordinate 74,220,547 of NC_053399.1, read as the reverse complement.
TGCTGGATCGCATTGCAATCACAGAAAGAAATATTAAACACTCGCACACATGGGGGACTAGAGGAACTAAAAACACTCAGACAAGAGCTGAAGCATATTCTGGACCTTCGCCACGTTAAACAGCAACTGTACTTTAAGCATAAATTATATGCTCATGGAAAGAAGGGTGGGAAGCTAATGTCCTCTCTGATTAAGAAGACTCGGGACAGAACATACGTACATAAAATCAAAGACTCCTAAGAAACTATACATACGCATACGACAGAAATAGCCCAAGCCTTCCATGACTATTATACTAACCTATATAATCTCACTCCCACCCCTGACCCATCTATTCCGTGACACATTCAGCATTTTCTGGACTCGTTGGATTTGCCTGCGGTGACTTAAGAGGAAGCTTCCAACTTATTAAAGCGAGTTACGGAAACGGAACTCAATACTATTCTCTTTAGTTTCCCCCAGGGGAAAAGTCCGGGGAAGGATGGTCTCCCTCTTCTGTACTACAGGAAATTTAGTGATGTCTTACTACCACACCTGGTCTCTTTGCAACTATTTGTTGCAAGGGGCTCATTATTTCCGCAAACGCAGGAAGCTCATATCACGCTCATACATAAAGCTGTAAAAGACCCCCAGGCCTGCGGCAATTACCGCCCAATCTCACTCCTAAACTTTGACCTAAAAATATGGGCCAAATTGATAGCGACTCGCATCAGTCCCCTTCTTCCACGACTAATTGGTACTGAACAAGCGGGTTTTGTGAAGGGGAGAGAGGGCAGGGACAATTCATGCAAGCTCCTACACATTATACATTCAGCACACCAACATAAAATCCCCTTGGCGCTTTTGGGAGTAGACGCTGAGAAAGTGTTTGACAGGGTCAATTGGGCGTTCATGGAAGCTACACTGCATAAATTCTAATTCCCCCTAAGCCTAGTTCGAGCTATACTCACCTTATACTCTCAGCCCTCCGCTCGCATAAAGATTAATGGCACCTTGTCCCCAGCTTTTAAAATTACTAATGGCACACGTCAGGGCTGCCCCCTCTCTCTCCTTCACTGTTCATATTCGTAGTGGAAACCCTAATCCAGAAACTGAGGCAAAACACAGCAATTAAGGGTTTCAGCAGAAGTTCTTTGCAACTCAAATGTGTTGCATTTGCGGATGACCTATTATTCCTGCTCTCCTACCAATACTCCGACCTCACTTTTAGAAGAATATGGATCCATTTCCTCCTTTAAAGTAAATGTTTCAAAATCAGAAATCCTAAATATAACCGTACCCTCACGAATCGTGCAGGAGGCGAAACAAAAATAGTCCTTCCCATGGGTCTCAACATCCCTAAAATACTTAGGTATACAGCTCCCCCAGCACCTCGCAAACTTGTACAATCTTAACTTTGCGCCCTTGCTCCAGGACCTTAAATAAATGCTGCACAAATATGATTTCCCATACATTTCCTGGATGGGGCGAAAGTAAGAATTAGTCTTACCGGTAATGATGTTTCCAGGAGTCCGACATGACAGCACTACATGGAGGTTGTCTCCCCCGCCCACTATTGGGACAGGAAACAGATAGGTTAAAAGCTCCCCCCCCACCCACCATCACCAGTGTTTTATAGATTATCACACAATAATGGGTAACATAGTACAAAAAAGTAAAAGGAAGATTACTCTAATCATTAGGGAGGGAACTACCAGTGCTGTCATGTCGGACTCCTGGAAACATCATTACCGGTAAGACTAATTCTTACTTTCCAGGACGTCCTCCATGACAGCACTACATGGAGTAGGAATACCAAATTAATCCAATAACTAGGGAGGGACCGCAGCCTGAAGAACTTTACGTCCAAAAGACTGGTCAATATTCCCTGACACATTTAATCTGTAATGCTTACAAAAGGTTTGGGAGCTTGCCCAGGTGGCTGCTCTACATATCTGGTCGATAGAAGCATTCGCATGTTCGGCCCATGAAGCAGAGACTGCTCTCGTTGAATGAGCCCTAATCTCCTGGGGACAGGGAAGCTCCTGGCTCTGATAGGCCTCTTTAATGACTATCTTAATCCATCTAGCTAAGGTTGCTTTAGAAGCTTTCTTGCCTTTATTGCGGCCTAAAAATTAAACAAACATATTTGAGTCCACTCTAAAGGTACTGGTAACGTCTAGGTAGAAAAGGAGAGAACGTCTGACGTCTAGAAGATGGAACTCCTTCTCCCCTTCGGTCTTTGGGTCTGTGAAGAAAGTTGGTAGTACTATCTCCTGGTTACGATGAAAGGAAGAAGCTACCTTCGGTATAAAGGACGGGTCTAGCCTTAATATGACTCTGTCTTCACAGATTGTAAGGTACGGTTCACGGATGGTGAGGGCCTGGATCTCCCCTAGCCTACGGACTGATGTGATAACCACTAAGAACATCATTTTTAAGGTCAGGTTTCTTAGGCTACTCTCGTGTAGGGGTTCAAAAGGTGATTTTGTTAAGGCATTAAGAACTAGCGACAGATCCCAGGGAGGGACCTGGGACCTTAGTGTTGGCCTAATCCGTGTGGTTGCCTTTAAGAACCTGCTTACCCACCGATTTTCTGACAGGGAGTAGTTTAGAAACCAACTTAAGGCTGCAGTTTGGACCTTAAGGGTACTGGGCCTGAGCCCCATGTTAAACCCTTCCTGGAGGAAATCAAGAATATCTCCCACACTCGGGAGTAGGGGATTCTTCCCTCTCAGCGCCATCCAGGAGCAGATTTTTTTCCAGATTTTATTATAAATCGCCGAGGTCACCTGTTTATGGCCTCTCTGAATAGTGGCTATTACTTCTTCTGAGAACCCCTGTAATCTTAACAAGTCCCTTTCAGAAGCCACACTGCTAGTTTCAGCCTGTTTATTTCCGGATTCCATATTGGACCCTGATGCAACAGGTCTGGCCTGAGAGGGAGGGGAATCGGTTCTTCTTGACTCAGAGAGGACAGGACTGGGAACCAGGCTTGTTTTGGCCAAAAGGGAGCTATGAAGATCACTTTGGCCGATTCCCTGCTGATCTTCTTTAGGGCTACTGAAATCGGAGGGAAAGGAGGAAACGCATACGCCAGCTTCATGTTCCAGGATTGAGATAGAGCGTCTACGGCCGTGGGGTGATCGGCAGGATTCCGGGAGAAGGAGGTTGTTTGAGTATTCTTCCTTGAAGCAAAGAGGTCGATGTCCGGATATCCCCATGAGGCTGTCAACTCTAGAAACACCTGTCTGTTCAAAGTCCACTCGTTTGGATCTATAAAGTGTCTGCTGAGGAAATCTGCTGACTGGTTTTTTGAACCTTGTAGGTGTACTGCTGAGATTGACAGCACATTCTCCTCTGCCCAGGAAAAAATCTTGTTTGTTAGATTCTGGAGGAGAGGGTATCTTGTTCCTCCCTGATGTTTGAGGAAAGAGACTGCTGTCATGTTGTCCGACAGGATTCGTATGTTCTGTCCACTCAGAAGATCCTGACTCTGTCTGAGAGCTTCCCAAACGGCCTGAAGTTCTCTGAAGTTTGAAGACCTGTTTTTTATGGTCTGGCTCCAGGTTCCTTGGAAGTAGTAGATTCCAACCTTTGCCCCCCAACCTTGTTGCCTGGCATCTGTAGTTACTACGACGTACTGATTTAGATTCCAGGAGACGCCTTTTGATAGGTTGCTTGATATCTGCCACCAATCCAGGGATCTTCGAGCATTCTCCTTTATAAGGATCTTCCGGTCTATGGATCGGTGGTCTCCGTCCCAGACTGATAGAATCATCTTCTGCAGGACTCTCGTGTGATGTTGACTCCACGGTACTGTAAATATGCAAGATGTCACCAGGCCCAGAATGCTCATGGCATTTCTGATGGTGCACACTGATTTCCCCTGAAATGCTCTCAATTTCTTGACAAGGTTTTGTTGTTTTTGAGGTGGAAGGAAAGACCTCTGTAGGTTCGAATCTAGTAGTGTTCCCAGGAAGATCTTCTTGGTCTCTGGTACTAGGTCTGATTTTTCCCAATTTATGATCCAGCCGAGATCCTGTAAGAGGGATATTGTTGTCTGTGTTTGTGACGCTAGAACTGGTGCAGAGTCTGCGGTTAGGAGGAGATCGTCTAGATAAGGTACAATCTTTATTCCCTTCAGTCTGAGGAAGGCCATTATCTCTATTATCAATTTTGTGAACACCCGGGGGGCTGTTGATATCCCAAAGGGCAGGCACTGAAACTGATAATGGTTTACTCTGTCTGCTTCCCTTACTGCAAATCTTAGGAATTTTTGGTGGTCCGGATGTATTGGTACATGGTAATATGCATCTTTTAAGTCTAAGGTGCACATTACCGCTCCCTGAGAAATGAGGGGTGTTGTTGATCTTATTGATTCCATCTTGAAATGACGGTACTTTATGAAGACGTTTAGAGGTTTTAGGTTGATTATAGTTCTGAAAGAACCATCTGGCTTCTTGACCAGGAATAACCTTGAATAGAAGCCCCTGCCTTCCTGACCCGCAGGGACGCGAGTCACCGCACCTAGATTTTTTAGTTTTGCGACGTCTTTTAAAAGATTTTCCTGTTGTGTACCTCCTCCGTACCCTGTTAGCAATAAATTTGTGTTGCGGAATAGATATGAATTCTATCTTGTACCCTTCTTGAATAATTTGGAGCACCCAAGGGTTCTGAGTTACCTGGGTCCATGCTGGGAGAAAGGATCTTAATCTCCCCCCGACTGGTCTGGTGTCATTCTTTGTCCTGGGAAGTGTTGGGATTAAGCAGAAATCCTCTGCCCCTACCCCCTTTAGGATAGGACCATCTCCCCGACTTCCCCTTATCCTTATACGTTTGGTTTTTTGGCTGGAATTTTTTACGAAAAAACTGTGTCTTCTTAGTTTTAGTCTCAGGAAACCCTATATTTTATCTGAGGCCTTTTCCAGAATTTTGTCCAGACTAGAGCCGAACACGTATGATCCTGAGATGGGGATTGCACATAGCTTATTCTTTGAGGTGAGATCACCAGACCAGTTCTTCAGCCACAAAGCCCTTCTTGCGGTGTTCAGAAGGGCCCCGCCTTTAGCTGCGAACCTGACTGACTCTGCTGAGGCGTCCGCTGTAAAGGCTGTCGCCATCTTTAGGAGCGGGATAGTCTCCAAAATGTCCTCCCTGGGAGTTCCCATTGACAGCTGAGATAACCACAATAAAAGGGACCTAGCCACTGAAGTAGCTGCCACGTTAGTAGACATTAAGGCTGCAGAAGCTTCCCAAGATTTCCTCAGGAGACCATCGGCTTTGTGGTCCATGGGGTCTTTCAGCTGGGAGGAGTCTTCGAATGGGATCGCAGTTTTTTTTAGCTACCCTTGCGACCGGGGCGTCGATTTTGGGGATTTCTTCCCAAATTTTAGTGTCCTCTTTGTCGAAGGATAAACAGCTTTTAAACTCTCTAGGAATAAACAGCCTTTTTTCTACATCCTCCCATTCATCCAGGATTATTTGTTTTAGGCTAGAATTTAAAGGGAACACCTTCCTCCGTTTTGTAATCAGGCCAGCAAACATCTCCTCCTGAATGGATCTCTTAGCTGGTTCGTCTGAGATATCCATAGTCTGTCTAACTGCAGTTAGGAGGGTATCCATATCCTCAGTTGAGAAGCAGTACTTGCGTCTCTCCTCATGGGATGAGGAAGGTAAAGACTCCTCTTCTTCCTCCTCCCCTGAATATTCCACCTCTATGACCTCTGTGTCTGACTCCAAGATTTGCTTAGGTCTTTTAATCCCGGTGGTCTGTTCAGCCACCTTTAGGCGTTATTAAGGAGGAAACTGACGCTTTGACCTCTTCTTTAATGATGGCTCTAATGTCCGTTAAAAGGGACGACTGTTCCTCTTTCATCATTTTGTTAATACAATCGGTACAAAGCTTCTTTGTATATAACTCCTGAAGCCTTTTATTGCAAATAGCGCATCTGCTGGGCTTCTTTTTGATGTCCACCTTTAGGGTAGGATCTTTCTCTCCCTAGGAGACATGATGATAGGCTCAGGGAAACCCGGAAGTGAGAAGAGAAGCGCTCCGGTTCCTGCGCGATCCCTCCTGGAGGAGCGTCCTGCAGCCCAGAGCCCCGGCGGGGTTGCAGCTACCGTTTCCCAGCCCCTGGTATACCCTCCTCCAGCCGTGAGTCGCGTGACCCACAGGCACTGGAGGGGGCTGGGAGGCTAAGGGACCCCAGCATAGGGGTTTTAGCCCGGCGAAATAGAAAAAGAAAAAGGTTTATGCAGGTCTACAAGAGACCACTCTCTGCCCTGTCCATTATTGGGACAGGAAAAAACACTGGTGATGGTGGGTGGGGGGGGAGCTTTTAACCTCTCTGTTTCCTGTCCCAATAGTGGGCGGGGGAGACAACCTCCATGTAGTGCTGTCATGGAGGACGTCCTGGAAAAAACCTTTTTATAAACTTATGTAGGCCCAAAAATACTGTACATGATTTCGATGATGCCAACGCACTTACCCCCTACTTTTTTCTCCTCTATCAGATTAATGTTTTCGAAATTTCTCTGGAGGGGGCGCAGACCAAGACTACCATATACCCTCCTTATTAGGAAGAGAGGAAACGGGGGTACGGGTCTCCCGGATATCCTATCCTATTATAGAGCCGTCGACCTGAATAGATGGTTGGAATTATTGAACCCATGCAAATAAATTCAGTCACGCTTTTGAAAAACTCACTTAGTTCCCCATTACCACAGACAATCTGGAGGCCGAGGGAAGATATTTTGAGCCGTGTAGACCTGGATCCACTCATCATAGGCGTGTGTAGGATGTGGATGTCGCTAAAAGACACTTTGGCACCCTATCCATCCCCTCTTATGCCAGAATCATTATTACCTAACATCGTCCCCACCATAGATTCACCGTACTCTGACTTCTGGTACAAACTAAAAGACCTAACTATAGCTGACCTTTTTCCATCTAATAAGGTTCCAACACAAGTCGAACTTCTAAGACTATTAAATACAACTACTATTAACCCACTCCATTTGGCTCACTTCCATAAAGTCTCAGAAGGTTTTCAGAAGGCCTACTTATTCAGACGACAACTCACTCAGTATGAAACCACACTAACGTTATGCCAACAGGCGCCAAGAAAAGTAGGAACCAGATACTACTACAGCCCTTGACATCTTCAAAACCAGCTTTTATCTCCTCCTGGGAGAGAGATCTGAATATCTCCCTCACAGAGATTGAAGTACGATCCATTCTGAAATCCTCGCATGGTTTCTCTACATGTGTTAGGCTGCAAGAGAACCACTACAAACTCCTAACCAGATGGTATAGAACACCTGAATACCTATTCACGCACAACCTCTCCCAATCAAACATCTGTTGGAGATGTGACTCTGACGTGGGCTCCCTTCTACATATATGGTTTACTTGTACAGTCATCACCACATATTAGAAGCAAGTTGAACTAACTATTAATCTAGTTTGCCGAACCTCCTATACCCTAAAGAGCGAACACATTACAATAGCAAGGGCAGATGCGTCTTTTTTGCAGAGAGGATTATTATAACTAGACTCCCACTCAACCTCTTCCCCTCTTCTTTCGCTTATATGTCATAGACATTTGACCCTTTTGGAATGAGTCGCGGCCCATGACTGGCCAACTGACCAAGAGATACTGCTTGACAACGTAGAGTTAAACAACAGCCTCCCCCTCCATTCCCTTGCTGTCTCCCCCTCCTTTCCGCCCTTACTTTTTATTCCAACTAATACCTCATAGTTATTCGTTCTTCATCCTATGTCTCTATCTCAACATATATATGAGCTCAAGCGCGACTATGCATACTACATCAGTTGTGGGTTTATTCTCAACTTGTACATAAGATATTTATTCTCTAAATTTGAAGCTTGTATCTGATGTCATATTACGACTTACCTAAAATCTGTGGTTGAGTGATGTTACTTTGCTATTATGGAACAACCGATTTGTTATTGTCATGTATGAATGAAGGTGGCTGGTTTATTGCACTGTCACCCCCCAACCAGAAGGGTTTCACTTGCCAGGGACCATTGTGTCCCCCAGACCGTCTAACACAGGACTACCCCTCCTGCGCAATACTGCATCCCACCCCAGGATAGCAGAACACAAGCTTCCTAGCTTGTCCCCCTTTTCCAGTGTGTATTCAGCCCCAGGCTACCTTCTATCTTCCTGCAGTCTTTCCCTGAAGAGTCACGGACAGAAACGTGCCACGTCAGGAGACCATTGGAAGCAATCTCCTCTTCAATCCACTGGCATAACTTCTGTAGTTTTAGTTTTAGGTCCACCTTAGAGACAGGCTACCGGACGGGGTCGCCTTTTCCAAGGCGAGTGCTCCGTGTAGATAGGTAGTAGCATAATAGCCCCCTTCACCTTTGGCAGGGCTATTCAGGATTTACTCCATTGCTCCATCTACGCGGCCCCACAGTTACAGCACCCATTCCCGCACGGCTTGATCCAAGTGTCTCCTGCCTCCTGTATCCAAGGACCTCTCCCACCATCTACAAAGGGTCTGGTAAGACTGTGCGCATCTTCCCGGACTGAACAGATTTTTGTCTATACCAGCCAGGCACCATTCAGTTGGTCGTTTGTGTATGTATGTCTACTTTGTGTAGTGAGTTCTATTAGTCTGACACCTTTTGATCTTATTAAAAGGTGTGGTCGGATAGGCTATCAGAAAGGTGAACCTAACCTATCTAACCCCTATCTACAACAAGCAGTAGAATTATGCCATGACTGCCGTGGTAGGGCAGCCTAAAGGGGGCCACCCTAATGTGAAGTGACTGTAAGAAGGTGTGGGTGGGTGGGTGAAATCAGCTGAATCATCGTCAGCCTGGGCCCACAGGTGCCTATAAATAGCCTAGTAATCAGCCAGCCTGGGCCCACAGGTGCCTATAAATAGCCTAGTAATCAGCCAGCCTGGGCCCACAGGTGCGTGTAATTAGCCTGGTAATCAGCCTCCCCTCCCACAAATGCAGCAATATATTTGCTTAATACTTGTGGTCGGATAGGCTATCAGAAAGGTGAACCTAACCTATCTAACGCCTATCTACAACAAGCAGTAGAATTATGCCATGACTGCCGTGGTAGGGCAGCCTAAAGGGGCCAAAAAGAGCAGACCTTGTTTAGAGTAAATATATACATACCGTTACGACACCCGATTTTGAACGGAAAAGACCCTTCACGATGGAGGTGCGGAATATACCGTATATATCACAGTGACTTACATCTACCTTACCTCTTTGTCATGTGTACTGCCACATCGTTCTTGGAGATGGTTAATGCTGATGCAATTGAAAGAGTGTCTGGTAACCAGGAACGATTTACTCCTATGTTGACTAACATATGACCATATTACGAGAAGGTCTGAATCCTGAGAGCTGCAGACTGAAACAAACAATGGTGAATCTGTTGGAAGTGCCTAGATCAGGCATCCCAAACCGCGGCCCCCCAGCTGCCGCAAAACCACAACCCCCACAACGCCCTGCTGTAGGCTGATACCTGTAGGCTGTCCGGGCACCGTGGGAGCTGCAGCCCCGCAACAGCCGGAGGGCCACAGCCCGAGACCCCCGGCCCAGATGAACCCCAACCATCCGCCAAGGGCCCCGATCGGGCACCAACTGTTCCTGGTGGCAAAATACTTTACCTCTACTTATTCCCCAGGCCACACTTCCTATTAAGGGCCCAAAAGTCAGAACATGGTGTCTGCCGTCTTACTGTAGTAGTAAATTAAGTGAAATGTGTAAACCCACCAGGCCTGGGGAACCATCCACAGGAATACATGGCTATTTTGATTAACGAGCTAATGTTGCCTGTAATAAGGACAGAACGTACACAATACCTGCAGTTGTGACAGAAAATGCTTAAGGTCGTGATAAACTATGTATGCTGCGCCTGTAGTCGTGATAGGACTTGTCGTGTCAGAAGACATGACAGACTTCGTAAACTGCGCCTTATTACTGTACCTCCTACTGGAAGATGGACCGATACCCAGGACTTAGGCCGGACACCAACACCGTCAGCCCGAGTTTGTAGATGAAGTAAGCATGCCTGGGAGAAGATGATGTCCGCAAAGGCAGGCTTGGGATGACTGCTTATAAAGAAAACAATGAAAACCCAACAACCTAGAAAATAAAAGTCAGGGAAAACAATAACGTGAGTGAGACTCTAATGGCACAAGTCACACGTGCGAGCCACCACAAGAAAATTGTATTGCGAGCCACAGATGACCGAGCCATGCGAGCGGGTCTGAAGACAGAAAAAGACATGGAACTTACTTGTTGTGGGACCACGCAGCCGGCCTCGACTGGCGTTGTTGTGTGTAAAATTTAAACGGAAAAGCCATGCGTGAGAGGCTCTAATTGCGGAGTCATGCGTGAGAGGCTCTAGTGGCGGAGCCATGCGTGAGAGGCTCTAGTGGCGGAGCCATGCGTGAGAGGCTCTAGTGGCGGAGCCATGCGTGAGAGGCTCTAGTGGCGGAGCCATGCGTGAGAGGCTCTAGTGGCGGAGCCATGCGTGAGAGGCTCTAGTGGCGGAGCCATGCGTGAGAGGCTCTAGTGGCGGAGCCATGCGTGAGAGGCTCTAGTGGCGGAGCCATGCGTGAGAGGCTCTAGTGGCGGAGCCATGCGTGAGAGGCTCTAGTGGCGGAGCCATGCGTGAGAGGCTCTAGTGGCGGAGCCATGCGTGAGAGGCTCTAGTGGCGGAGCCATGCGTGAGAGGCTCTAGTGGCGGAGCCATGCGTGAGAGGCTCTAGTGGCGGAGCCATGCGTGAGAGGCTCTAGTGGCGGAGCCATGCGTGAGAGGCTCTAGTGGCGGAGCCATGCGTGAGAGGCTCTACTGGCGGAGCCATGCGTGAGAGGCTCTAGTGGCGGAGCCATGCGTGGGAGGCTCTAGTGGCGGAGCCATGCGTGAGAGGCTCTAGTGGCGGAGCCATGCGTGTAAAACTAAAACGGAGAAGCCATGCGTGAGAGACTAATGGCGGATTTTTTTATTTTATTTTATTATTTATTTATTTATTTATAAACCACTTATGCAGCACCAGCATGACTTGGGGACTCTCCGACAATAAACCTAGGACGCTAACCAGCCTACAACCATATTGTACCCCTAACGAAAAACATGAAGAACGGTCATCGGGCCCCCGAAGCCATGAGGCCCCCTGAAGCCAAGAGATTGACCTGGATGACCTTACAGTGACGATAATTAATTAAAACGTGAGCCAGACCTAATGGCAAATGCATAGACATTAGTGATCCGAACCACTTGCATGAATGAAACATTAACCAACCGCGAAATTGAAACAGATGGGAGAAAAACAAGAGCCAGAGGCATTGCAGTTCGCTAAGAAAAGACCCTTGTCGTGACAAACGAATGAACTGTGAAAACATAGTAGGAACTTACTCTTATTGGCCCACTGTCCGCTAGGGAGCTATTTGGTTAACTGGGGCGAGAGATCAATCTGCGTGAATGCGGACCAGAAGTAAAAGGAGACCATTCTGAGTGAATGCAAACCAGAATTAAAGAACACCACCCATTTTATTTTTTTTCCCCTCTCTCTTCCCCCCAAGTAAACAGAAAAAGGTAGGCCTAAGGAATGTAACAAACCACCGAGGAAAGAAACGTAAGCCTGAAAAGAAAGCAGCTATGTTTATCAGAAGAGCAGTATCAGTGCGGTGTGCTGATAGCCCTAGTAAGAATACTGAGTAACCATTATGTAGCAATGAAAAGAAATGCAGCTTTAAGTGGAAGCAGAGTATAACACATGATGTAAGAACAAGTGGGTAAATGCAGCTCTGGATGTGAGTGGTGCCTAAAACATGGTATGGGCACAGCTCTGAGTCTGAGCATGAGGAGCATGGTATAAAGCAGCCGTATGAATGCAATCTGAAAGTGAGCAGAGTATTAATGTAATGCAACAGCGAACGCTGCTCTAGTAGTGAATGGCGTATAGGACAAAATGTAAATGCAGACACACTGATGTAGCTTTGAAGGTAACAATCCTAACCACGATAATTTGACCATGGAGCCCAACCCCCTTCGCCCCAGAGCGCTACAAGTCACGGACCGTGTAACCAAGTCCAATCCTACCGTGAATGCAAGCACTTGCCTAGCACCTTCTGCCATTGCCCAGGCGCAACCGAACCTCCACATGATGCTGCAGGAGTTTTTTGGTTTTTTCTTTTTTTTCTTTTTAATCTACCATTGATCCACATTTACCATCACTTAAACCCAGCACGCGTAGCTTGAGCCAACTGCAGACACGCGTCCCGCATGTAAACCAGGTATCAGAAAATATACCACCATGACCACTCTAAGCACATGCTACCCCAATAACTGTATGCAATGGCCCCACCAGGCCTCTGAATAGCCAGACAAACAATACAAACAACCATGGTTCGACCATTAGTGCCCAAACTCTGCTTCATCCCAGAGCGCTACATGTCGTGGGTCCCGTACAAACAACTCCGATCCTACCAAGAATACCAGCGCCCTCTTGAGACATTCTGCCGTCGCCCAGCCGTAAGGACCCTCCACACCATGCTGCTGTATCCTAGAGCTGAGCCAGAGGTAGTGAAATCAGCTGAATCATCGTCAGCCTGGGCCCACAGGTGCCTATAAATAGCCTAGTAATCAGCCAGCCTGGGCCCACAGGTGCGTGTAATTAGCCTTGTAATCAGCCTCCCCTCCCACAAATGCAGCAATATATTTGCTTAATGCTTAAATTTTAAATAAGTATACTCCCCCCTCCTGCCATAGGGGCCCATTGTCTGCTTGTCACTTTGGAGTGTCTGCATAGCCTGAATTGTTTCAGTGCTCTGATCAATTTATTGCTCATGTATGAATTGAAAAAACTAAATAAAGAATTATAAAAAATAAAAATAAATGCAGGCATATTACATGACATTAAAACATAATAAAAACAAGTTTGCGGTGCCCACGGTCACGTAGTGGGGCACTGCATGAGGAGGAGAACGGGGGCTACAGGAGCCACAATATATGGTGGAGGAAGGAGAATGGAGGACACAGGGGCTACAGACTGAGGGCCACAATAGATGGTGGAGGAAGGAGAATGGAGGCCACATGGACCACAATAGGTGTGGAGGAAGGAGAATGGAGGCCACAGGGACTGCATTAGATGGTAGAGGAAGGAGAATGGAGGCCACAGGGACCACAGACTGAGGGACACAATAGATGGTGAAGGAAGGAGAATGGGGGCCACAATAGATGGAGGAAGGAGAATAAAGGCCACAGGGACCACAATAGATGGTGGAGGAAGGAGAATGGAGGCCAAAGGGACCACAATAGTTGTGGAGGAAGGAGAATGGGGGCCACAATACATGGTGGAGGAAGGAGAATGGAGGCCAGAGGGGCCACAATAGATGATGGAGGAAGGAAAATGGGGGGCCACAGGGGCCACAATAGATGGTGGAGGAAGGAGAATGAGGGCCACAGGGACCACAGACTGAGGGTCACACTGATTTGAGATGCCATAAAGTGAGGACATTCCTCAGGGGTTCTGGATTTCTAGGACATGGACATATCATATAGCTGCCGCCATTCCTGACATCCACTACACACAAGAGGCGGCTTCTAGTGATGACATTTATGGATTTTACTAACAGTCGGGGACATTTTCTCTCCACAGTCACAATCTACAGATTTTATACTAACGCTCTGTGGACGCCTCACCCACATCTCATCTTCTTATTCTTACAGATTGGATGATAATGGTCTACCAGACACTTCCTGCATCCAGTTGGCATATGTAATAAGGAATAACCGGTCCCTGAAGAGACTTGACCTGTCTCGTAACCGTCTGTCTGGTCCTCACTTCAGTGACTTGATGGAGGCTCTGTCCAGTCCGGCCTGCAGGATAGAGGAATTACGGTGAGTATAAGAGATGTGTACAGGACTGAGACATGTGGGGCACATGTTATACATGGATTTTATTCTATTTTATGCTCCGCACCATTGTTATGTCTGTGACATAAACTGCTGACTGCTCCTTGATATGTGACGTCTCTACTAATGTCTGACTAATGCACCAGGTCTAGTTGTCAGCGGCCACCTTCCCCCTTACCTGCACCCCTGATTTTGGCACCGTCTGTATATGTGTCATCTGCAGCAGATTTATCATCTTCTCTTCACATTACTGATAAATATTTTCCCTTTTTTCCCGACTTCTAAGAACCATAACGTTTTTACTTTTCCGTTCACATAGCCGTCTGAGGGCTTCATGCGTGCTCCTGTATTTTGCGGTCCGTCTAGAGAAAAGTTTCTTTCCTGTCCTCGAAATAGAGAAGAATAGGACGTTTTATGTTTTTCGAGACCACAGGGCAGACTTCAGGGTGTGGGGAGCACACGGTGTAAGGTCCTCATTTTTTGTGGCCCCGTTGAGATTAATGAGTCTACATCTGATCTGCAGATCGGACGCAGACTGAGACTACGGTCGTGTGCATGAGACTTAAGATGTATTTTGAATGGCTCCATTTAATTTACCATAACTTGTATTGAAAACACAGGAAAAAATTATTTTTGGGGCTACAATTCCACCATTTTTTTATGTTGTTTTTTATGGATCAGTACAATTACAGAAATACCACATTTATATGCTTTCTATTATATTTTACTATTTTGAAAGTAATAAAAATCTAAATTTCCTTCATGGCCATATCCTGACCCCATGACCTCTTTATATTTCCATCTACAAGGCTGAGGCTTGTTTTTTGCCGGGCGAGCTGTAGTTTTTTTTGGTGCCATTTTGGGTAACAATTAACTATATCTTTTTATTTTCTTATTATTTTCAGGGGGTGAAGTGACCAAAAAACAGCGATCGCTGTGCGGGATAATCACTTTTATATGTTAATAGTTCCGACATTTTTAGATGCGGTGGTACCAATTATGTTTATTTTTTAATCTTTATTTTTATATGTAAAATTGCGAAAGGGGGAGATTTGAATTTGTATTTTTAAAAGATTTTTTAGTTTTTTTTTCTTTTAACTGTAATAGTACCTGTAATGCACTTTCTATGCAGTGGATGAGTGAGAACAGACAGAACATGATGACGCCTGCGGTTTATATGGAGACTATATGGAATTCTGTATGTCTCCGTTTCTGCACTGACCCGCGGTGTGTGGACAGACAAGGGTATATGAGGAAACACAGGGAAGTCTATGGACACGTGAGCTGTCCACGGAGGACACGGATAGATCACTGGCGTGTTAATCAGCCCATACGGGGTAAGAACTCAGCCGCACTTCAGAAATGTTTTACATGTTTTAAAAGTAGTCACTAAAAAAAACTAAAAAAATTCAGCAACATCAGCAGGTGACAGAACAGATTTTGTCCGTTTTCAGCCGCGTTTCTTTCTGGACGTCTGTGAAATGTTTTTCCTCTATAGTGAAAGATGTAGAACCGCCAGATCTCCAGCACACTGCGCTTCTGAAAAGAGGCAGAAGAAAACACCAGTAAAAAGCTGTGTGTGAACGTGGCCTCTGGAGGGCGGTGCCGATTTGAGTTTGTGGCCGCCAGTCATCTCACATAGGATGTATCGGCATGTAAAGCTGGAGGCTTCAGCAGCATTCTGCGCACTGTCCACCTGCGACGTGTCACAGTATAAAGCCGCACATCACAACCTAAATAGTGACACGTCTATAACCACACGTGACATCATCACATATCAGAATGCTTCTCTTCATCTGTATCACTATTAATGCCCCATCATTTCCTCTATTACGCTGGTCCTGAAGGGGTTAAAGCATCTGATGTGCCACACTGTGATGTGACATGACGAGTGCAGTATGTGGCGGTACTTTATATTGTAGTATAGGTATAATATACGGCTCAGACAGGTGACAGGGCTCTCAGGGAGATGATATCTCCTGCGACATGAGTCTGTGTGCGCCACCTAGTGGTTGTGTGGTGACCTGCGGCCTGTCAAGGGTTTTTGTATTGATATAATGAGAAACTGGAGACCCTTAACACGAGGGTGGACACATCCATCTATTAGTATTACATGAACAGCGAGTCATGTGACCACAGTATGGCGGTATTATCATCTAGTCTACACAATATATAGTAATATATGTCATCTACTGGATTTTCCCTTTATAAGACGCACCCCAGGTTTAGCCAACGGAAAATAAGAAAAATTTATTTTCTAGATCCTCTATGAAGATAATGTGGTTTAGTGAAGTGGAGGGGTCGAGGTGAGGAACTTCAGGTGTAACAACCAGTAATGGTGCATGTGATCCCCTCATTAATGTACCTCCAAATAAATGTGTCTCCTGTCACTGCTCTGTGGTGTCCGGCCACGCTTCTTCTGCAGCTAGGTTATTTTTAAGTATTTGTGTGTGACACACACAGTTCTGGTACACACACAGCTCTACTATACACTCTCAGCACTGCCATACACACATACAGATCAGCTATACACACTCAGCACTGCCATACACACATACAGATCAGCTATACACACACAGCACTGTCACACACATACAGCTCTGCTATACACACTCAGCACTAACATACACACATACAGCTCTGCTATATGCACACAGAACTGCCATACACACATACAGCTCTGCTATCCACACACATAAATCTCTGCTATACATAGTCAGCACTTCCATACACAGACAGCACTGACATACACACATGCAGGTCTGCTACACACATACAGCAATGCTATGCACACTTTAGTAAAGACTCAAATTTCCCTACACTAGTGCCAGCTGTACAGTCTTCCTGCTCTGGCTCCTCCTATTGATGACATCATCAAAGGTCCTTAAGCTGTAGTTTTCATCTCCTTTCAGTACAGCGTAGGACCTTCCTCCCCCATGCACCGAACGGATGGTTCTCCTGCCTGCCGCCTCTCTCACCGATCAGACAGATCTGTATGTGCGCTCTGCCTGTACTGCTCTGTAATACCAAACACGTCCCCTATACACTGTACTGCTCTGTAATACCAAACACATCCACTATACACTGTACTGCTCTGTAATACCAAACACATCCGCTATACACTGTACTGCTCTGTAATACCAAACACATCCACTATACACTGTACTGCTCTGTAATACCAAACACGTCCCCTATACACTGTACTGCTCTGTAATACCAAACACATCCACTATACACTGTATTGCTCTGTAATACCAAACACATCCACTATACACTGTACTGCACTGTAATACCAAACACATCCACTATACACTGTACTGCTCTGTAATACCAAACACATCCGCTATACACTGTACTGCTCTGTAATACCAAACACATCCACTATACACTGTACTGCTCTGTAATATCAAACACATCCTCTATACATTTTGTTGCTCTGTAATACCAAACACATCCAGTATACACTGTACTGCTCTGTAATACCAAACACATCCACTATACACTGTACTGCTCTGTAATACCAAACACATCCACTATACACTGTACTGCTCTGTAATACCAAACACATCCACTATACACTGTACTGCTCTGTAATACCAAACACATCCACTATACAATGTTCTGCACTGTAATACCAAACACATCCACCATACAATGTACTGCTCTGTAATACCAAACACATCCGCTATACACTGTACTGCTCTGTAATACCAAACACATCCACCATACAATGTACTGCTCTGTAATACCAAACATATCCACTATACACTGTACTGCTCTGTAATATCAAACACATCCACTATACATTGTGTTGCTCTGTAATACCAAACACATCCACTATACACTGTACTGCTCTGCAATACCAAACACATCCACTATACACTGTACTGCTCTGCAATACCAAACACATCCTCTATACGCTGTACTGCTCTGTAATACCAAACAGATCCACTATACACTGTACTGATCTGTAATACCAAACACATCCAGTATACACTGTACTGTTCTGTAATACCAAACACATCCGCTATATAATGTACTGCTCTGTAATACCAAACACATCCACTATACACTGTACTGCTCTGTAATACCAAACACATCCACTATACACTGTACTGCTCTGTAATGCCAAACACATCCACTATACACTGTATTGCTCTGTAATACAAAACACATCCTCTATACATTGTACTTCTCTGTAATACCAAACACATCCACTATGCACTTTACTGCTCTGTAATACCAAACACATCCACCATACAATGTTCTGCTCTGTAATACCAAACACATCCTCTATACACTGTACTGCTCTGTAATACCAAACATATCCTCTATACACTGTACTTCTCTGTAATACCAAAAACATCTGCTTTATACTGTACTGATCTGTAATACCAAACACATCCTCTATACACTGTACTGCTCTGTAATACCAAACACATCCGCTATACAATGTACTTCTCTGTAATACCAAACACATCTGCTTTATACTGTACTGCTCTGTAATATCTGTGAATATAATTCTATATGTAAAAGGATATTAAGTATTCATTTGTTTATCCAGCTAAACTTTGTATGATCTTTAATGATGAAACTTATTTTTTTTTTATTCTTCTGATCTTGCTACGAACTATCGGAATAATATTTGATTGGCTTTATTTTCCTTTCCTGATTGGTAGCAGTGGTGGGACTAGATGGTAGTGAGAGGGGGAGGGATGGTCTTAGTTGAGAGGTCTGTTGTAGAATGTGGCGGATCAGGTGGATTGGGGGGTAAAACATTTTTTTGGGGGGGAAAGAGGGTATGGGGGGGCTTGCGATGCGTCTCATAGGCTAGGGATAGAACGGTTGGGGCTATTGAAAGCCTTCAGGGGTTGGGATTCTTTTGTTTGATTTAATGTCAGTTAGAATCTAAACTTGGAATGTTCGGGGTCTGGGTGAATAATTAAAGAGACAAGTGTTTTTTGATCGGGTACAGAAACATCTCCCAGCTATTGTTTGTTTGACGGAGACCCAGCGTGTCGGCAGGGGATGGGCCTCCCAGACTTATCATTCTACTTGTACTAGTTATTCTAGAGGAGTAACAGTCTTTATACATAGGACGATTGATTATGTCTGTGAGGCGTCCTCTGTTGACAGGCAGGGGATATATGTTTTTTATATGGTAAACTTGCTGGGAAACGATGTATCTTCGCCTTTGTCTATATTCCATCCCCTTTCTCCCTATATTTACTTAACTCTTTGCTTACTTTTATGGAACAATGGCCTGAATGTCTCTCGTTAGTTATTGGGGTCTTTAATTGTGTAATTAATCCTACTATAGATGGGATCTCTCGGGGGGGGGGGGGGGGGCATATTTTTCTGTCAGGAATCTGGCTTTGGGTACGTTTGGGGATGCCTAGGGCAAGGGAGAAGAGCTTACTCTTGTGTAAGCAAATCTGGAAAATCTATGTCCAGGAAAGATATGGCCCTAATAAATGAAAAATATATGAGATATGCAAAACAGAGGAAATATGAGGCCAGGTCTCTCTCGCACCATGTACCTATCTCACTTGAGCTATGCATGGCTGATGATAAAGATATGGTAAGACCCCCATTTGGATTAAATCCTTACTGGATGTC
>NC_053399.1:73158747-73226203 GCF_905171765.1 Bufo bufo | reverse complement strand
GGGGAGGTAGTGATGATAATACAGGACTCTTAAGAGGCCCTGTAATTGGAATGAGTACACTTTTCTTTAACGAGGATCTATTGGAGGGGAAGTCTGGTGCCAGCAGCCGACTTGCTCCCGGCGTCCACAATGTTCACCCAGTGTGCCGCCAAGGTGAGGATTGTGTTGACCAGACTTTTGCCTACTGAGACTGGACTTGTAGGTGAGAGCCTGCTGGTGAGCTGACCCTCTAAAATGTTGTAGGTGAGGGCCTGCAGGTGAGCTAACCCTGTAAAACATATGCAAGGGCCTGCAGGTGAGCTGACACTGTAAACAATTATATGCGAGGGCCTGCAGGTGAGCTGAGCCTTTAAATAATTATATGCAAGGGCATTCTATGCTACGAATAAGCATGTTGATATGATGAAAGAGGAGGATGAGAAAAATAAGTTTCAACTATATACCTTCTGATATTGCACCGTTTTGCCTGTCCTCTCCACCAGAGGAATGAGAGATGAGAAGTTCTCTTTGTAGCGGGGGTCGAGAATGGTGAACAACCAGTAATCTGTGTTGTATAAAATGCGTATAACGCACGGGAAAGGCAGCCTAAGGCCTCATGCTCACGGCCGTGTTCCGCGGACCGTGGAAACCCGGCCGGGATTCCTCCTGACAGCATGAGCGCACGGCGTCATTGGTTTCTATGACGCCGTGCGCTTCATGCAGCCGCTCCTGTACAGTAATACACTATACTAGTACAGGAGCGGCTGCATGCAGCATTGACAGACCGGCTGAAGCTGTTGATGACTTGCGGAAATGTGCACACACGCGGGTCACCTTTACCAGTAGCTCAAGCAAATTGGGGTAGGTTTGGAGAAACCTCTGAACCACTAAGTTGAAGACGTGGGCCAGGCGCTTCATGCAGCCGCTCCTGTACAGTAATACACTATACTAGTGTATTACTGTACAGGAGCGGCTGCATGCAGCATTGACAGACCGGCTGAAGCTGTTGATGACTTGCGGAAATGTGCACACACGCGGGTCACCTTTACCAGTAGCTCAAGCAAATTGGGGTAGGTTTGGAGAAACCTCTGAACCACTAAGTTGAAGACGTGGGCCAGGCATGGGATGTGTGCGAGCTTGCCGACCTCCAAAGCCGCCACCAAGTTATGCCAATTATCAGACACAACCATGCCTGGTTGTAGGTTGAGTGGCGAGAGCCACAGATCAGTCTGGTCTCTTATCCCCTGCCAAAGCTCTGTGGCGGTGTGCTGTTTGTCCCCTAAGCATATCAGCTTCAGCACGGCCTGTTGACTCTTCTCCACTGCAGTGCTACACTGCTTCCAGCTACCGACTGGTGCTGCACACTGATAATTCGGAGGTGGAAGTGGAGGAGGAGGCGGAGAAGTGGGGGTTGTAGCCACTAATGTAGGTGCTGGCGGAAACCCTGATCGCCATAGGGCCCGCAATCCTTGACGTGGGTAGCACCTGTGCCATCCCAGGGTACGACTCGCTCCCGGCCTCCACAACGTTCACCCATTGTGCCATCAGGGAAATGTAGCGTCCCTGGCCACCAGCACTTGTCCATGTGTCCGTGGTTAAGTGGACCTTCCCAGTAACTGCAGTGGTCAGGGCACGTGTGATGTTACCGGACACATGTTCGTGTAAGGCGGGCACAGCACACCTTCAATAATAGTGGTGGCTGGGAACTGCATACCGAGGGACGGCCGCTGACATCAGGCTGCGGAAGGCCTCAGTGTCCACAAGCCTAAATTACAACATTAGTTTGGAAAGGTGCATATTTAGTGCTATGACCTGTGGGTGGGTGGCTGAGTATTTGCGATTGCGTTCAAATGCCTGGGGTAAAGACATTTGGACGCTGCACTTGGACATGGTAGTGGATGTGGTTGCTAATGGTGCTTGCGAAGGTCCAGGTGCAGGGCGGCAGGCATCTGGGCCTGCGCCTTCGACAGGGGATTGGCCAGCACGTAATGCAGAGGAAGGGGAGTCAGTGGTGTGACCCGCAGACACTGACTGTGGACCCAGGCGTTCGGTCCATCTATTAGTGTGCTTTGATGCCATGTGGCGAATCATGCTGGTGGTGGTGAGGTTGCTAGTGTTTACACCCCAGCTCATTTTGGTACGGCACATGTTGCAAACTACTATTCTTTTGTCATCCGCACTGTCCTCAAAAAAGCGCCATACTGCGGAACACCTACCCCTTGGCAAGGGAGATTTACACAAGGGGTGCTCCATTGAACAGTTGCTGGTTTGTTTGGTGTGGCCCTCCTTCTCCCTTTTGCCACCCCATTGCCTCTTCCAGCCTGCTGCGGTGCTGCGGATCCCTCCCCCTCTGTACTGCTGTCCTCGCTCGGCTTTCCACCTTCCACCAGTGACTTAATCGTCCACCACCTCCTCTTTCACTTCCTCACTCTGCTCATCCTCCTGACTTGTTGACCTAACCACAACCCCAGTGATTGACAACTGTCTCATCAACCTCTTGAGACAGAGATTGTGGTTGACTCATTGGCAACTGTGTTTCATTATCATCATCCACCTCATTAAACACTAATTGCCGTTCCACACCGTCATCTTCTTGTGACTGTGGATGCTCAAGAGGTTGGGAATCAGGGCACAAGATCTGTCCCTCTTCAAGAGTGCTTGGCGAGAGGGCCAAATCAAGTAATGGCGATGAAAAGAGGTCCTAGGAATATCCGAGTGTGGGATCACTAGTTTGCCCAGACTCTCCATGGTGGGAGGAACGAGCATCAGGGTGAGGATTGTGTTGACCAGACTCTTGGCTACTCAGAGTGGACTTGGTGGAAGACAGGGTGGTGCTTAACAGACTGGAAGCATTATCTGCTGCAATCCAACCGACCACCTGGTTGCACTGGTGTGACATTGAGAGTACTGTCCTGCACCGCCCTGCAAACTGGGACATGAAGCTAGGTATCGTGGATGAGTGTGTTTCTTGTGCTGTGGCAGCAGGCACAGTTTCATTGCGCCCAGGGCCATGGCCTCTGCGTGCACCAACAGCAGCACGGCCACTTCCCCGTTCCAGCTTGCCTTCTTCATTATTATATCTCTTATATTATAAAAATTAGTTTCTGTCTGTCTAGACGTTCTTTATGCGCGACCAAACGACTGTACCGATCTTCACCAAATTTGGCACACAGGTACATCAGGTGTCCGGGAAGGTTTTAGACCGGGTCCCAGCTCTCTAGGAATTACCGTTACTGAGATATTCACAAAAAATTACCTGCATTAGCCAATAGAAGCCAGCAAGCCTTTCACTTAAATCCAAACTGCCATTTACACGGTCACATGTCCCATATCAGCCAATAGAAGCTCGCAGGTCCTACGCCAGGTTGCCATAACAACTAATCACAGGTTTTAGCAGTTTGCAGGTCCTTAAATATTCAGTCATATGACGTATGACGGCACAACTACACTGATACATTAATGGGGGTCAGGGGCCACTATTAAACGGAGCTGTGGAGTTCACTGTTAAAGGGGCGGGTACTGTGGAGGTCACTGTTAAAGGGGTGGTCATTGTTAAAGGGGCGGTCACTGTGAAAGTCACTGTTTAAGGGGCGATCACCGTGAAAGTCACGGTTATAGGGGCGGTCACTGTTAAAGGGGCGGTCACTGTGAAAGTCACTGTTAAAGGGGCGGTGTAACGGGGCCCTTAAAACCCAAATGAGTAGCTCCGTACTGTCCCAAGATCATGCCATTCGGACATCCAGAACCCTGCGATCCTAATGTCCCCTTTTCCTCAGAGAAGACACCACACACCTCTGGTTCATGTGAACTCAGAACATAAACTGATTTATTGAGGTAAAACAACAGTTTTAATATCCCCCTCCCCAAGATGTGAGGGATAACAACAGTTTCAAATCCCCCCTCTCTCATGGCAGGTCACATGACATTATCACATTCCATTGCCGTTATACGGCTTTACAGGTAAACAACCTTAAGTACAGATGTTAATCTGTTGTTGCCGGGCAGAGTCTCCGCAGGGGATGTTGGACACAGTTACAGCCCTCATTCTGCATAGGGGAAGAGATGATAGGATTTCTGCACAGTTTATGACACACAACCATGGCAATTGCTCTCCTGATGTAACAGGCGGTCACTGTGAAAGTAACTGCTAAAGGGGCAGTCACTGTGAAAGTCACTGTTGAAAGAACGGTCACTGTAAAAAAGTCACTGTTAAAGGGAGGGTCACTGTGAAAGTCACTGTTAAAGGGGCGGTGTTGCGGAGCTTCAAGGTATACCCTCAATATCTTCACTTAAATCCCCTTGTAGCTGAAGAATCAGGTCAATATCCAAGAGACAATTTCCCCAGTAACTGGACGACACACAGTTTGGGAGTCAACTGACTTTACTCGGCATGCGCACCTGGTTTCAAACCGCCAACAGCCTCATTTACATCCAATACATAGATGACTATGGTACAAGAAAAGGTGGGGTCAGACAATAGCAAGGGCTGATGGGGGGTTGAGGGGGGACACTGCAGCTAGTTTAAACTGGTCTCCCAGTGTCCCTGAGACAACACCCTGCTGGGGAAACAATGGGACAGGAAAAGGGGAAGGGGAAGAGGTACAGACAAGAAAGACATTCTATAAGTGGCGATGTTTGCCACAATGCTCCCCCAGAACCAAGCCGGCATACACAGTCTGATCCCAACGGATCGGCTTGGGGATGTCCGGAGGAGCGCTCACAGATCACTTTTCAAGTTCAGTTTGTCTGGATAACCCATTGTGGCAAACATCGCCACTAGCGGTCACTGTGAAAGTCACTGTTATAGGGGCGGTCACTGTGAAAGTCACTGTTATAGGGGCGGTCACTGTGAAAGTCACTGTTATAGGGGCGGTCACTGTGAAAGTCACTGTTATAGGGGCGGTCACTGTGAAAGTCACTGTTATAGGGGCGGTCACTGTTATAGGGGCGGTCACTGTGAAAGTCACTGTTAAAGGGGCGGGCACTGTGGAGGGCATTGTTAAAAGGACGGGTACTGTAGAGGTCACTGTTATGGGGGAAACTTGATATCTTTTTACGACACACGGAAACATAAAATGGAATACATGAAATATACCCGTGCAAAGCCGGGTCCTTCTGCTTGTGTTATATATGCTTGAAAGTATGTCACATGTACATTAGCATAGGATTTGTAATTGTATGGGACAAAAAATTATATAGAATTTCACAGATATAGTTTGGATGCGCTAACGTTATACAGCAGATTTAGCGCAGGGAATGGTGCAATCAGTACCAGCAACAAAAAAAATATAAATGCAATCGCACTCTGCAACCAGCACTCTGCCCTGCCTCTATGCTGGATGTTGAATGAGGCATTAGTGTACATTTTGGCCAAAGCGTAATAAGCCACTCACCACGTCAAGGTCGCCTCCATGAGTGGTCCCTAACACTAGTTCCTACCTGTTATGGGCCATGACAGCCACACAAAGTCCAGGGAGTGCAGGTACAGCATGCACACTCTGCTTTTAACCCCGTCCGGTGCCATTACAGCTTTCATCGGATCCAGGGATGCAAGTACCAACATACATGCTGAGCCCACTATATACTTCTCTTGGAGCCAAATGGCTACTGGTAGGCGCTATGAAAGCAGACTCAGTTTTATACTGACTTTAAAACCAGCCTCCAGGGCAGACTAACTGGTCAGGTGTGCATGACTGCATGGAGATCGCCACGCCTCCAATATATACTACAAAGAAAAAATGTGGGGGGTTCAGCCAGCACAACCCTGTATGCAGGTGCACATTGCTATGGCGAAATACAGATACAAACGCAAAAACACAAATGCAATCGCACTCTGCAACCAGCACTCTGCCCTGCCTCTATGCTGGATGTTGAATGAGGCACTCCCTGGACTTTGTGTGGCTGTCATGGCCCATAACAGGTAGGAACTAGTTTTAGGGACCACTCATGGAGGCGACCTTGACGTGGTGAGTGGCTTATTACGCTTTGGCCAAAATGTACACTTGTGGTCGGATCGGCTATCAGAAAGGTGAACTTACCCTATCTAACCCCATCTACAACAAGCAGTAGAGTTATGCCATAACTGCTGTGGTAGGGCAGCCTAAAGGGGGCCACCCTAATGAGAAGTGACTGTAAGAAGGTGTGGGTGGGTGGGTGAAATCAGCTGAATCAGCTTCAGCCTGGGCCCACAGGTGCCTGTAAATAGCCTAGTAATCAGCCAGCCTGGCCCACAGGTGCGTATAATTAGCCTTGTAATCAGCCTCCCCTCCCACAAATGCAGCAATACATTGCTTAATACTAATGCCTCATTCAACATCCAGCATAGAGGCAGGGCAGAGTGCTGGTTGCAGAGTGCAATTGCATTTGTGTTTATGCGTTTGTATCTGTATTTCGCCATAGCAATGTGCACCTGCATACAGGGTTGTGCTGGCTGAACCCCCCACATTTTTTTCTTTGTAACAAAAAAAAATATATTGAATTTCACAGATACTTTTTGGATGCACTAACGTTATACAGCAGATTTAGCGCAGGGAATGTCACTGTCCGCTGCGGACACAGTTTACGGAAAAAGTACACTGGATGTCACAGATATGTTTTCGATGTGCACACTTAAGACAGGAGATGTGGCGCAGATAATTTAACTGTCCGCAGCGGCCTATTGAACACTATTTAGCACAGGATGCGCTAAAAATATATATTGCTGCTGTCACACACAATAGTCCTTAAAAGGACTTTTGGGTCTTTGGAAAGTTTTTCTTATAAAAATAGTCCAAAATCACTTTCTACTCTGTCTGTCCCTTGCTATGCTCAGCTCTCCCTGACTAAGACTGAGCCGAACACGTGTCATCGGGTGCTTTATAGCACCTAATGACACGTTCAGACCATCCAATCACTGTAATGCCAGTAGCCTACATTGGTACATTGCCTGCCAGTAACTTCCTACACGTTTATTGGCTGCGGGGAGGAGACTCTGCTGAGTACCGCCATGTGACAAGCATCGAGATGCTTGAGCCGAACTGCTGTTTGGCCGAGCATGCTCGATCTGGTAATCCGTCAAAGGCAGGGTCCTCTCTCCTTCTGTACCAGTCTGTAACTCATGATTATTGCAGTTGTTTTCTATGATGTATGTATACCCCTTATCATATCTGCAGCGCCATGGAATGAATGGCGCTATAATAATACTACAACACCCTCATAGTAACGACCATAGTGCTCCTTCATACAGTATCCATCACAATCCCAGGACGTCCAATGACCACCACAATGTGACCATACACAGTGACTAGCACAGTGTAGGGGACATGGACACTATTTCACAGCTGTACATTTAGGACCATTAGACCTCGTCCGGTCCCTGTATAATGTGATATTTCCTGTACATTATATGTCTACATCCAGCATTGATGACGTCTGTATCATTTCTTATTAGGTCACACTCTGGTGGAGCAAATCCTGCTGGATGAACATGGACACCAACTGTCCCCACAACTCAAAGGTAAGTGAGATTTATATAGACCTATTATAATAAAACTGCTCATAGTTTATATTACATTACACCGGTCACATGGAACATGGTGTTTGGACTGCAGCGGGTTGTTATAGAGCAGGAGGAGCTGAGCAGATTCATATATAGTTTTCTGTGACGATTCAGTATAACTTGTATAACCTCCTCCTCATAGACGGAAGGCTGTCAGTCACTGATAGGACTGTCTCCTCATAGAGGGAAGGCTGTCAGTCACTAATAGGACCTCCTCCTCATAGAGGAAAGGCTGTCAGTCGCTGATAGGACCTCCTCCTCATAGAGGGAAGGCTGTCAGTCACTGATAGGACCTCCTCCTCATAGAGGGAAGGTTGTCAGTCACTGATAAGACCTCCTCCTCATAGAGGGAAGGCTGTCAGTCACTGATAGGACCTCCTCCTCATAGAGGGAAGGCTGTCAGTCACTGATAGGACCACCTCATAGAGGGAAGGCTGTCAGTCACTGATAGGATCATCTCCTCATAGAGGGAAGGCTGTCAGTCACTGATAGGACCTCCTACTCATAGAGGAAAGGCTGTCAGTCACTGATAGGACCTCCTCCTCATAGAGGGAAGGCTGTCAGTCACTGATAGGACCTCCTCCTCATAGAGGGAAGGCTGTCAGTCACTGATAGGACCTCCTCCTCATAGAGGGAAGGCTGTCAGTCACTGATAGGACCTCCTCCTCATAGAGGGAAGGCTGTCAGTCACTGATAGGACCTCCTCCTCATAGAGGGAAGGCTGTCAGTCACTGATAGGACCTCCTCCTCATAGAGGGAAGGCTGTCAGTCACTGATAGGACCTCCTCCTCATAGAGGGAAGGCTGTCAGTCACTGATAGGACCTCCTCCTCATAGAGGGAAGGCTGTCAGTCACTGATAGGACCTCCTCCTCATAGAGGGAGGTCCTATCAGTGACTGACAGCCTTCCCTCTATGAGGAGGAGGTCCTATCAGTGACTGACAGCCTTCCCTCTATGAGGAGGAGGTCCTATCAGGGACTGACAGCCTTCCCTCTATGAGGAGGAGGTCCTATCAGTGACTGACAGCCTTCCCTCTATGAGGAGGAGGTCCTGTCAGTCACTAATAGGACCTCCTCCTCATAGAGGGAAGACTGTCAGTCACTGATAGGACCTCCTCCTCATAGAGGGAAGGCTGTCAGTCCCTGATAGGACCTCCTCCTCATAGAGGGAAGGCTGTCAATTACTAATAGGACCTCCTCCTCATAGAGGTAAGGCTCTCAATCACTGATAGTACCTTCTCCTCATAGAAGGAAAGCTGGTAGTAACTGATCGGACCTCCTCCTCATAGAGGGAATGCTGTCAGTCACTGATACGACCTCCTCCTCATAGAGGGAATGCTGTCAGTCACTGATAGTACCTCCTGCTCATAGAGGAAAGGCTCTCAATCACTGATAGGACATCATTCTCATAGAAGGAAGGCTGTAAGTCTCTGATAGGACCTCCTCCTCATAGAAAGAAGGATGGCACTCACTGATGGGACCTCCTCCTCATAGAGGGAAGACTGTCAGTCACTGATAGGACCAACTCCTCATAGAGGGAAGGCTGTCAGTCACTGATAGGACCTCCTCCTCATAGAGGGAAGGCTGTCAGTCACTGATAGGACCAACTCCTCATAGAGGGAAGGCTGTCAGTCACTGATATAACCTTCTTTTCATAGAGGGAAGGCTGTCAGTCCCTGATAGGACCTCCTCCTCATAGAGGGAAGGCTGTCAGTCACTGATAGGACCTCCTCCTCATAGAGGGAAGGCTGTCAGTCACTGATAGGACCTCCTCCTCATAGACGGA
Organism: Bufo bufo; assembly: GCF_905171765.1. NCBI lineage: Eukaryota > Metazoa > Chordata > Amphibia > Anura > Bufonidae > Bufo > Bufo bufo. The sequence continues at coordinate 73,216,902 of NC_053399.1, read as the reverse complement.
AGGCTGTCAGTCACTGATAGGACCTCCTCATAGAGGGAAGGCTGTCAATCAATGATAGGACCTCCTCCTTATAGAGGGAAGGCTGTCAGTCCCTGATAGGACCTCCTCCTCATAGAGAGAGCGCTGTCAGTCACTGATAGGACATCCTCCTCATAGAGGGAAGGCTGTCAGTCCCTGATAGGACCTCCTCCTCATAGAGGGAAGGCTGTCAGTCACTGATAGGACCTCCTACTCATAGAGGAAAGGCTGTCAGTCACTGATAGGACCTCCTCCTCATAGAGGGAAGGCTGTCAGTCACTGATAGGACCTCCTCCTCATAGAGGGAAGGCTGTCAGTCACTGATAGGACCTCCTCCTCATAGAGGGAAGGCTGTCAGTCACTGATAGGACCTCCTCCTCATAGAGGGAAGGCTGTCAGTCACTGATAGGACCTCCTCCTCATAGAGGGAAGGCTGTCAGTCACTGATAGGACCTCCTCCTCATAGAGGGAAGGCTGTCAGTCACTGATAGGACCTCCTCCTCATAGAGGGAAGGCTGTCAGTCACTGATAGGACCTCCTCCTCATAGAGGGAAGGCTGTCAGTCACTGATAGGACCTCCTCCTCATAGAGGGAAGGCTGTCAGTGACTGACAGCCTTCCCTCTATGAGGAGGAGGTCCTATCAGTGACTGACAGCCTTCCCTCTATGAGGAGGAGGTCCTATCAGGGACTGACAGCCTTCCCTCTATGAGGAGGAGGTCCTATCAGTGACTGACAGCCTTCCCTCTATGAGGAGGAGGTCCTGTCAGTCACTGATAGGACCTCCTCCTCATAGAGGGAAGACTGTCAGTTCCTGATAGGACCTCCTCCTCATAGAGGGAAGGCTGTCAGTCCCTGATAGGACCTCCTCCTCATAGAGGGAAGGCTGTCAATTACTAATAGGACCTCCTCCTCATAGAGGTAAGGCTCTCAATCACTGATAGTACCTTCTCCTCATAGAAGGAAAGCTGGTAGTAACTGATCGGACCTCCTCCTCATAGAGGGAATGCTGTCAGTCACTGATACGACCTCCTCCTCATAGAGGGAATGCTGTCAGTCACTGATAGTACCTCCTGCTCATAGAGGAAAGGCTCTCAATCACTGATAGGACATCATTCTCATAGAAGGAAGGCTGTAAGTCTCTGATAGGACCTCCTCCTCATAGAAAGAAGGATGGCACTCACTGATGGGACCTCCTCCTCATAGAGGGAAGACTGTCAGTCACTGATAGGACCAACTCCTCATAGAGGGAAGGCTGTCAGTCACTGATAGGACCTCCTCCTCATAGAGGGAAGGCTGTCAGTCACTGATAGGACCAACTCCTCATAGAGGGAAGGCTGTCAGTCACTGATATAACCTTCTTTTCATAGAGGGAAGGCTGTCAGTCCCTGATAGGACCTCCTCCTCATAGAGGGAAGGCTGTCAGTCACTGATAGGACCTCCTCCTCATAGAGGGAAGGCTGTCAGTCACTGATAGGACCTCCTCCTCATAGACGGAAGGCTGTCAGTCACTGATAGGACCTCCTCATAGAGGGAAGGCTGTCAATCAATGATAGGACCTCCTCCTTATAGAGGGAAGGCTGTCAGTCCCTGATAGGACCTCCTCCTCATAGAGAGAGCGCTGTCAGTCACTGATAGGACATCCTCCTCATAGAGGGAAGGCTGTCAGTCCCTGATAGGACCTCCTCCTCATAGAGGGAAGGCTGTCAGTCACTGATAGGACCTCCTCCTCATAGAGGGAAGGGTGACAGTCCATGATAGGACCTCCTCCTCATAGAGGGAAGGCTGTCAGTCCCTGATAGGACCTCCTCCTCATAGAGGGAAGGCTGTCAGTTAGTGATGAGCGAGCATGCTTGGCCGAGTACCGGTTGGTCTCGAGCATCTCTATGCTCGGCAGATCCGAATGCTTGGCCGAGTACCATATATGCTCGAGCGCCATGCCCGAGTCTCCTCATCGCACGTTTGGTGCCTTCTAAACAGCCAATAAACCCGCTGGTAAGTATTGCCATCACTGTAATGCCCTTAGCCATGTTTTCTACTGGCATTACAGTGATTGGCTGGCCGGAATACGTCATCGGGTGCTATATAGCACCCGGTCACGCGGGTTCGGCTCATTGCGAGTCAGGGAGAGCTGTTGTTAGGAAGGGACAGACAGTGTAGGGAGATTGTGATCACAAATTACTCTTTCTCAAGACGTTTCAAAGACCCAAAAGTCCTTTTAAGGACTACTGTGTGTGTTGGCAGCAATTTAAAGTGTAGATTTGCCCCCTTTTTTTTTTTTGATTTACAAAAAAAATTGCTTCATTGACTATCTTAATAGAAGATGTCTGCAGTGACTTCTGGCATCTGTGCAATACCTTCTGTGTATCAGGGGCATAGATAGGAAGCATATCAGTGAAAACAATATTTTTTTGTCCCAGAATCTGACCACATTTTTGCTGTCAGCTGTTTAACCAATTAATCTCAGTGCTCTGCATTTCTATACCGTCTGTGCACTTCAGGGCCATATATTGGGATATAGTGAAAATCAATATATATACAAATTTCACTTAATCTGCACACAGTTTTCTTGTCTGTGCTAGAAACCGTTTATCGCAGCGCATTGCATTTCTATACCATCTGAGTGTGTTCAATCCCCTATTTTTGGAAAAAGTGAAAATCAATATATAGTCATGGCCGTAAATGTTGGCACCCTTGAAATTTTTCAAGAAAATGAAGTATTTCTCACAGAAAAGTATTGCAGTAACACATGTTTTGCTTATTCCCTTTATGTGTATTGGAACAAAACCAAAAAAAGGAGGAAAAAAAGCAAATTGGACATAATTTCACACCAAACTCCAAAAATGGGCTGGACAAAATTATTGGCACCCTTTCAAAATTGTGGATAAATAAGATTGTTTCAAGCATATGATGCTCCTTTAAACTCACCTGGGGCAAGTAACAGGTGTGGGCAATATAAAAATCACACATGAAAGCAGATAAAAAGGAGAGAAGTTCACTCGCGATTTTTTCTGCGCGAGTGCAAAACATTGTAATGCGTTTTGCACTCGCGTGAGAAAAATCGCGCGGGTTTGGTACCCAAACCCGAACTTCTTCACAGAAGTTCGGGCTTGGGTTTGGTGTTCTGTAGATTGTATTATTTTCCCTTATAACATGGTTATAAGGGAAAATAATAGCATTCTGAATACAGAATGCATAGTACAATAGCGCTGGAGGGGTTACATTTTTTTAAATAATAATTTAACTCACCTTAGTCCACTTGCTCGCGTAGCCGGCATCTCCTTCTGTCTTCATCTTAGCTTTGTGTAGCAACAGGACCTGTGGTGGGTGACATCACTCCGGTCATCACATGATCCATCACCATGGTAAAAGATCATGTGATGGATCATGTGATGACTGTGACGTCACCAAAGGTCCTTGTTGCTACACAGAGCTAAGATCAAGACAGAAGGAGATGCCGGGCTGCGCGAGCAAGTGGATCAAGGTGAGTTAAATTTTTTTATTTATTTTTTTAACCCCTCCAGCGCTATTTTACTATGCATTCTGTATTCAGAATGCTATTATTTTCCCTTATAACCATGTTATAAGGGAAAATAATAATGATCGGGTCTCCATCCCGATCGTCTCCTAGCAACCGTGCGTGAAAATCGCACCGCATCCGCACTTGCTTGCGGATGCTTGCGATTTTCACGCAACCCCATTCACTTCTATGGGGCCTGCGTTGCGTGAAAAACGCACAAAGAGGAGCATGCTGCGATTTTCACGCAACACACAAGTGATGCATGAAAATCACATCTCATGTGAACAGCCCCATAGAAATGAATGGGTCAGGATTCAGTGCGGGTGCAATGCGTTCACTTCACGCATTGCACCCGCGCGGAATACTCGCTCATGTGAAAGGGGCCTTAGTCTTTGCATTATATGTCTGTGTGCGCCACACTAAGCATGGACAACAGAAAGAGGAGAAGAGAACTGTCTGAGGACTTGAGAACCAAAATTGTGGAAAACAATCTCAAGGTTACAAGTCCATCTCCAGAGATCTAGATTTGCCTTTGTCCACAGTGCGTAACATTATCAAGAAGTTTGCAACCCATGGCACTGTAGCTAATCTCCCTGGGCGTGGACGGAAGAGAAAAATTTAGGAAAGGTGTCAATGCAGTATAGTCCGGATGGTGGATAAGCAGCCCCAAACAAGTTCCAAACATATTCAAGCTGTCCTGCAGGCTCAGGGAGCATCAGTGTCAGTGCAAACTATCCGTCGACATTTAAATGAAATGAAACGCTATGGCAGGAGACCCAGGAGGACCCCACTGCTGACACAGAGACATAAAAAAGCAAGACTTCATTTTGCAAAAATGAACTTGAGTAAGCCAAAATCCTTCTGGGAAAACGTCTTGTGGACAGATGAGACCAAGATAGAGCTTTTTGGTAAAGCACATCATTCTACTGTTTACCGAAAACAGAATGAGGCCTACAAAGAAAAGAACACAGTACCTACAGTGAAATATGGTGGAGGTTCATTGATGTTTTGGGGTTGTTTTGCTGCCTCTGGTACTGGGTGCCTTAAATGTGTGCAAGGCATCATAAAATCTGAGGATTACCAACGGATTTTGGGTTGCACTGTAGAGCCCAGTGTCAGAAAGCTGGGTTTGCGTCCGAGATCTTGTGTCTTCCAGCAGGACAATTACCCCAAACATACGTCAAAAAGCACCCAGAAATGGATGGCAAGAAAGCACTGGAGAGTTCTGAAGTGGCCAGCAATGAGTCCAGATCTAAATCCATATACAATTGAATCTGCAGGAAAGAATATTTCCTAACAATTTTTCCTCTAAAAAGGATTTTTTTTTTTTGTGGGGGCGGGGTTTTAGGCGTTTTTTTTGTCTGTCTGTAAAAGTGGCATACAACTCGGACAACATTGTTCCCAGCAGTGACATTGGTGTCCAAGATGCATCCAGACATGGTCATCCTGCTGTTCCTGATTGATTTCAGAGGTGTTTTCATCACTTTCAGACCTTTTCCTATGAACCAGGCACCCTCCCCTCATCCGATCAGGGGGTGCCTGGTCGCCTCCCATTGACTTCCATTATACTCGGGTGCTCGGCCGAGCGCACGAATATCGCGATGTGTTCGGACTGAACACACAAACACTTTGGTGCTCACTCATCACTACTGTCAGTCACTGATAGGACCTCCTCCTCATAGAGGGAAGGCTGTCAGTCACTGATAGGACCTCCTCCTCATAGAGGGAAGGCTGTCAGTCACTGATAGGACCTCCTCCTCATAGAGGGAAGGCTGTCAGTCCCTGATAGGACCTCCTCCTCATGGAAGGTTGTCAGTCACTGATAGGACCTCCTCCTCATAGAGGGAAGGCTGTCAGTCCCTGATAGGACCTCCTCCTCATGGAAGGTTGTCAGTCACTGATAGGACCTCCTCCTCATACAGGGAAGGCTGTCAGTCACTGATAGGACCTCCTCCTCATAGAGGGAAGGCTGTCAGTCCCTGATAGGACCTCCTCCTCATAGAGGGAAGGCTGTCAGTCACTGATAGGACCTCCTCCTCATTGAGGGAAGGCTGTCAGTCACTGATAGGACCTCCTCCTCATAGAGGGAAGGCTGTCAGTCACTGATAGGACCTCCTCCTCATAGAGGGAAGGCTGTCAGTCCCTGATAGGACCAACTCCTCATGGAAGGTTGTCAGTCACTGATAGGACCTCCTCCTCATAGAGGGAAGGCTGTCAGTCCCTGATAGGACCTCCTCCTCATAGAGGGAAGGTTGTCAGTCACTGATAGGACCTCCTCCTCATAGAGGGAAGGCTGTCAGTCACTGATAGGACCTCCTCCTCATAGAGGGAAGGCTGTCAGTCACTGATAGGACCAACTCCCTATGGAAAGAAAACTGTTAATCACTGATAGAACCAACTCCTTGACTTCACAGCCCAGCATGTGTAGTGTACGGGGACTGTAATGCCCGTCACTACAAAAGGGTCACTTGGTGTGCTGTCGTCCCCCCCTTGTTTATGGGGAAGTTGGTATATGTCATCTTTATAAAATGTAATGTAATGCTATGTATTTCCCTGTTACTGTGACACTTGCATGTACAGGCCTGCTAGGGGTGTCATTCCAGCTCTTAGTCACTAGAGGGAGCTAGGGAGCCCTAGTTTATATAAGGCCCAGTCAGGGAAGGAAAAGTCAGTCTAGTCTAGAGTTCAGTGCAGAAGCTTCTAGAACCTGAGGAAGCTGAGAGAGAGACCGAGGCAAAGCGCAGAAAAGCAAGAAGTACTCAAGATAACAGAGGAGGTACTTTATAAAGAGAAAACCAAGGATATACGCCAGAGTTAAGGTATTGGGCCTTGGAGAAGATTTTCTATGTCCCAGGATCAGTCAGAAATAGAGTGCAAGCTCCTGTACTGCAAGTCCTGTGTTTCACACTCTGAAGTCACCTTGCTTAATCTGTATTGCCTGCATCGACCGTATTGCAAAATCAACTGTATGCAAAGGAACTGTGCTTCCGTTAATGTCTCTATATGGAAACTACTAAAGTTGGAGTTTTGTTTTAACATCACGTGGTTCCTCAGTTATTCCTGCTATCAGCAAACGGCGTGCCACCGTTTAATTGGCACTGGCGTCACGAACATTTCTTACCATCACCTGCCCTTGCAGAGAGTCAGCCGTCTCAGGTTAGTGTCTATTGCACTACAACACCCAGGAACATTTCTAAACACAACTTGAGTACGCTGCACTTCTCTTTTGGCGTCATGAACAGGATACGCACGCTTTCTAGTGCAAGAAGCGTGAACTTTGTGCCTTATACAGTTGCCCTGTGACCAAAGTGACAAATTGCCTGTTTTATTAAAGTGGACTTTGTGGACCGAAAAACATACCCAAAGTGTACCTAAAACCTCTAAAAAGCACTGTGCAGTGTTGCGCTATCTAAAGGAAGAAAATCGCCGCATTGGAGTGTGGTTTTGTAGACTTTTTACAATCCTGCTTGCTGTCAGTGAATGGACAGCGTTTTGCTAAAGATGGCCACCGGCTGCCTGCAGTAAAGTTTCCCGCGCTGCTGAGGACCTTCGTGGGCGGATCCCTGCAAAGACACAGAGAGTCCCGCCCCTCTTCATCATCGCACCGCCGCGGCCCTGCTTCTTCTACGTCATCGGGTGCTCAGGACGTCCGGAATCTCGCGAGACTTGGCCTGCGCAAGCCCGGCGATACCGGTAAGCACTTGTAACCGGAGGGAAGGGGAGTGTTCCGGCCCCTTTAGTCGCCAGCGGCCACCTCTCAATAGACTACCATGTCAGAGCCAGGAGTGCCTGAGCAGCCGGCCCCGGGAGAGTTTGCGGCTCCTAATCATCCTACAGCCCCCAGCATGATGCCCTTTACCATGCCTTACTATTTCGGGGCCCCATGGTTCCCTCGCTACAGGGGAGAGACCCATACCCTAAGGGACTTTAAAGAAAAGTTGCTGGCACTATTCCGATTGTACCCTATAAATGCCGACCAGCAAATGGAAATCCTGCTGGCACAACTGGAGGGAGCTGCCCGTAGAGAAGTGTTATCCTGGCCTGCTACTGAGCGGAGTACTCTAGAACAGATATTCACCCGCCTCAGGGCCACTTTTGAAACTAGGACTGCCTCAGAGATAAAGATGCACTTCTTTGGCAAGAAACAGAAGTCCGGTGAGTCCCTCCGTGACTATGCCCTATCACTTCAGGAGGCTTTAGGGGCTGTAGTTCAGATAGATCCCAAAGAGGCTGATAACCGGGACCAGACCCTAAGGGAACAATTTATAACCGGGGTGTCTAGTGAGCAAATAAGGACCCAATTAAAGATGCTGTCCGCCCAGCACCCTAACAGTACCTTTCTGGACTTTAAAGAACTGGCTATAAAAATTCTGGGGTCAGCAGTATCTCCAGAGTTGAACACCCCACCTGAGTCATCAGCCTGCAGACCGAAACCGCTTGTCACTAACCAAGCTCAGGCCGGTCAAGCTGTTCAAGCTTCAGCTACCGAGACTATCGCCATGCTGACAGAGCAAGTAAATCACCTCACTAAAAGCCTAGAGAGAGTGTGCAGAAAAATAGAGGAATGGGAAAAACCCATAATGCTAGAAGAAGAATTCCTGTCACCTCCTAGGCCGTTCCCACCTCCTTACCAAGAGACTCACCCCAGGGATCCTGGGAGGCGTAATAGAGATCGTAAGCGGCCTGTGTGTACATACTGCAAAAAGCTGGGACACACAGAATCCATGTGCTGGCAGTTAAACGGGCAACCCCTGAGGCTGAGGACCACCCCTCGGGAGGTAGAACACTAGGTCCAGAGGATCCAAATTGGATGCCACGATATGTAGGATCCCATCCTAAAATCAATATAGAGATCAACGGGGTCCCCTTTGAAGCCCTATTAGATACTGGGTCTCAAGTCACTACTATTCAGCTGCCTGCATTTGAAAAGTTCTGGGACACCAACCAGTTGACCCAGCCGCCTGAATCCTGGGTGGAGATTATCGCCAGCAATGGCAAACCAGTAAAGATCCATGGATACTGGGAACCCACCCTGCAGGTGGGAGAAGTAACCCTGCCTCAACAGTGGGTGATAGTAGTACAAGCCGGCGACAGAGGAGGACATCCTGTCATTCTAGGCACCAATGTCTTCAAAAACTGTTATTCAGAAATACTTGCCGTATTACATCAGACTTTGCCCACTGCTTCCTCTGCTTCCAGGAGGGTGATTCAAAAGACTATTACTGTGTTAAGTGCCCAGCAGAGGTTTGCTAATGGGAAAGGAGAAATTTGTACTGCCAGGATTAGTGATATTAAGCCTGTGACTTTGCCTCCTAATTCTCAAACTCTTTTATGGTGTCGTGCTGTCCTGGGAGTCCAAGGCCGAGATTATCCAGCCCTGGTGGAACCAATCCAGATGGAGGATTACCCTTTTGTGAGAGCTGCCAAGTCCCTGGTGAATGTCTCCCAAGGTAAAGTACCTGTCCGTCTGATTAACCTGAGTGATCATCCTGTGGCGCTTAGTAAGCATTGCCGTGTTGCCCAGCTTTCTCAGGTATCCTTCCAAGACATCATTCGTCTTCCAGTGACAGAAAAGCCGCCATCCGCAGTCAGCGAATGCTCGCCGGTGACCCAGCCACAAGTGCCCTGGTGGGAAGAGCTCCATGTCGGGGACGAGACTACCCCCCAACAACAACAAGAAGGGATTATACAGCTTGTCAAGGAGCACCACCAGGCCTTCAGTAAGCATGCCACTGATTATGGAGAGGTGAGTGCCATACAACACACCATACCTACTGGCTCTCATCCTCCTATCAAGGAGAGGTACAGACCTTTACCGCCTACTTCATATCAGACTGTAAAGGAAATGATTCAAGAGATGAAAGACTCTAATGTAATCCGGGACAGCCGTAGTCCGTGGGCTGCACCCCTGGTCCTTGTAAAGAAGAAGGACGGTGGTATCCGTTTCTGTGTGGATTATAGGAAAATTAATCAAATAACCCACAAAGATGCATACCCACTGCCCCGAATTGAGGAGTCACTAACTGCTCTGGGCTCCTCTGCCTATTTCTCCACATTGGACTTGACCAGTGGCTACTGGCAAGTACCCATGGCTCCTGCAGATAGGGAAAAGACTGCTTTCACTACTCCCATGGGCCTGTTCGAATTCAATTGTATGCCGTTCGGGCTATGTAATGCCCTAGGAACTTTCCAGAGACTAATGGAGCGGTGTTTGGGTCACAAAAACTTCGAAACAGTGCTGCTGTATCTAGATGATGTCATTGTGTACTCAAAAACATATGAAGACCATCTGAAACATTTGGCAGAAGTATTTGAAATCCTTATCAAATATGGCTTGAAGGTAAAGCCATCCAAGTGTCACCTGCTCAAACCTGCAGTAAGATACCTGGGGCATGTAGTAAGCGGAGAGGGAGTGCAACCTGACCCTGATAAATTAGCAGCTGTCCGTAATTGGCCGGTTCCTACTACCGTCAAAGAGGTGAGGAGTTTCCTTGGTTTTGCCGGCTACTATAGACGTTTTATCCCCCATTTTTCTCAAATAGCTGATCCTATCCAGGAACTCTTGAGGGGGCAACCCAAAAAGAGTCCTAGAACTCCTGTGCCCATTGAATGGAATGAGGAAAGAGAGATAGCGTTCCAGTTGCTAAAAAAGAAACTGACCGAGCCTCCTGTGTTAGGTTACCCAGATTATAGCAAGCCTTTCCATCTTTATACCGATGCTAGCAAGCGAGGCCTGGGAGCTGTGTTAGCCCAAATCCAAGAGGGAAAAGAGAGAGTGATAGCATATGCAAGCCGCTCCCTGAAAGGAGCTGAGAAAAATTACCAGAATTATAGTTCCTTCAAACTAGAGTTCCTGGCATTAGTGTGGGCGGTGACAGAAAAATTCAAGGATTATCTAGCCGCCACCCCGTTCATTGCATTCACTGACAATAACCCTCTGGCACATCTAAATACAGCTAAATTGGGGGCCTTGGAGCAGAGATGGGCCTCTCGCCTTGCCAACTATGATTTCTCTGTAAAATATCGTGCTGGACGTACTAATGATAATGCTGATGCTTTATCCAGGCTTCCCACAGAGACAGCTCCTGATGATGTGCGAGATGCTTGGGAAGATGTAGAGATGCCGGCTTTCTATACCAAATTTGCTCAACAGGATCAGGCTCGAGCTACCAATAACAGAGCTGCAGTTCCTTCACCCTCCAGTAGGCCTGAACCTAAAGAAGAAAGGTGGGTGAAACTACAGTCTGAAAGTAGAGTGCTGGGTGAGTTGTTGGACTTCATTACTAGTGGCAGAGCCCCTGAGAGGATTCGGCGTAAGAGTGCAGATCCTGAGCTCATCAAATTGTGGAGGCAGCGCCATCAACTCTTCATACAAAAGGGCCTGTTGCTACGGAGAAGCCTAGACCCAGTGTCTAACGAGAGAGTGCACCAGATTCTCATACCCCGACGAGATGCAGGGATGGTGTTGGAGATGTACCACAATCAATCCGGTCACTTTGGGGTCCAAAAGACCGAGGCTAATATCCGCTAGCGGTTTTACTGGGTGGGCATGAGAGAAGACATTGAGAAATGGTGTCGGGAGTGTGTAGCCTGTGCCTTAAAACGGAGTGAGCACCATGATCAGAGGGCACCACTGAGACCCATTGTAAGTACCCGTCCTCTTGAACTTGTCGCCATCGACCATGTGAAACTGGAGCCTAGTCGTTCAGGGTATGCTTATGCCATGACTATTATTGACCATTTCACTAAGTTTGTTGTAGCGGTGCCTGTGAGAGACCAGACAGCCAAGACTACAGCCGAACTGTTCTGGAAGCACTTCCTCCTGCCCTACGGATGTCCAGAAAAGATCCTCACCGATCAAGGACCTGCCTTTGAGTCCCATCTATTCCATGAACTGTGCCGCTTACACAACTGTAAGAAGATCCGGACAACGGCCTACCATCCTCAAGGTAATGGATTATGTGAAAAAATGAATCAGACCTTGATAGAGATGCTGAGGGCCGTACCTCCTGAAAACAGAGGAGATTGGCCTAATCTGTTGCCACAGCTCATGTTCACATACAATCATACCATACATTGTTCCACCGGGTATACCCCTTTTTGCTTGATGTTTGGGCGCCAAGGGACATTGCCTGCTGATCATTCATTGGACATACACGTGCCTGATTGCATTAACCCATTACCTAACACCGACTGGGTTGCTGAACATCAAAGGCGATTGAATACAGCCAAAGCCATTGTTCAGGAACGTATGGACTATGCTATGGACTGACAGCAGAGAGACTATGATCAAGCAGCCCATGCAGAACCCTTGACAATAGGGGCCGTGGTATGGTTAAAGAATAACCGCCGTACCAGTAAACTGGACAGTAAATGGGAGCGAAGTCCCTATGTTGTCACTGCAATCCCAAATGTTGGAACTCACACTTATGAGATCACCGGGGAAGGCAAGGGATCCCAAATTGTACACAGAAACCGGTTAAAGCTCTGCCTGACACCCGAACCCAGTGCCGAGAGTTCTGGATCTGAATTCCCTGTGTCAGAGTCAGCAATACAGCCCGAGGATTCTATGCAGGCTGTCAATCATCTAAGGTATGACGCTGATCCCATGCATTGGCTTCTGACACCATGGTTGAACTTGCTGGTGCCTGCTCCGGCACCTACTGTCTCTTCACCTCCAGAAGAGCCGGTTCAAGATGCCCCGGATCCAGTTCCCCCTCTCGTAGATATTGTTGTTCCAGTTGTTCCTGATCAAGGTCTCACTGATGGAGACCCTCCTGTTGCTCCTCTCTCTTCTACCTCGTTGCTAAGGGAAGAGGAGACCCCTGTATTGAGAAGGTCTACCCGGATGACCAGGGGACGCCCGCCAGTCCGTTTAGGAGACTTTGACTATTCTGGTGGTGTCTCCTCCCAAACCGTTGCTACTGGTAATACCTTGCTGGACATTTCTGCGCAAGAATGGACTCCCCCACGTGAGCCCTTGCCTGTGATACACCCACAAGAAACTCCTTGGTAGTTCCGTTATTATACTGTTTTATCTATTCTACTGTTTTATTATGGACTTATTCATTGTCATGGACTATCCTGGTTATAATGTTACGCTGTGCCAGGTCAGCGCCCCAGTTCCATTCACTATTCTGAGAGAAGAGAACGACGCCCCTTGTCACCACACTTCACTTTTGCCAATTGGACCTGATATGAATGTAAATGCAGATGAATTACGTCTATGTATGCCTGCATGTGTCTTTTCTGTTTCAGGTACAGATTCCAGTTGGGCGAGCCCTGATGGAGTACGAGGTCGTACTCAGCTTAAAGCAGTGGGGTATGTAGTGTACGGGGACTGTAATGCCCGTCACTACAAAAGGGTCACTTGGTGTGCTGTCGTCCCCCCCTTGTTTATGGGGAAGTTGGTATATGTCATCTTTATAAAATGTAATGTAATGCTATGTATTTCCCTGTTACTGTGACACTTGCATGTACAGGCCTGCTAGGGGTGTCATTCCAGCTCTTAGTCACTAGAGGGAGCTAGGGAGCCCTAGTTTATATAAGGCCCAGTCAGGGAAGGAAAAGTCAGTCTAGTCTAGAGTTCAGTGCAGAAGCTTCTAGAACCTGAGGAAGCTGAGAGAGAGACCGAGGCAAAGCGCAGAAAAGCAAGAGGTACTCAAGATAACAGAGGAGGTACTTTATAAAGAGAAAACCAAGGATATACGCCAGAGTTAAGGTATTGGGCCTTGGAGAAGATTTTCTATGTCCCAGGATCAGTCAGAAATAGAGTGCAAGCTCCTGTACTGCAAGTCCTGTGTTTCACACTCTGAAGTCACCTTGCTTAATCTGTATTGCCTGCATCGACCGTATTGCAAAATCAACTGTATGCAAAGGAACTGTGCTTCCGTTAATGTCTCTATATGGAAACTACTAAAGTTGGAGTTTTGTTTTAACATCACGTGGTTCCTCAGTTATTCCTGCTATCAGCAAACGGCGTGCCACCGTTTAATTGGCACTGGCGTCACGAACATTTTCTACAATCACCTGCCCTTGCAGAGAGTCAGCCGTCTCAGGTCTCTATTGCACTACAACACCCAGGAACACTATTACACACAACTTGAGTACGCTGCACATGAACATGATTTTAAAGCCACCCTGTAAGCATGTTTAAACCTCCAAAATTCTGCACTTATGCTATAGTTCTGTTGCTGCATGCTGACCAGTGCAGATGCTGATAACATAATTGAACGTGGAAGTAGGGGCGTCCCTGGCTACAGAGACAGAGGAGGATCGCTTCTGGGTTAAATGAGGTCATCTGCTCCTGTGCGGTATGGATATGAAATGCTCGGTAAGGAGCAGCAAAGCTGTAGTACAGGTGCAGACATTTAGAGGTAGTACTCAGGTGCAGAAGACAGCGAAAGATAAGGTGTCTTTTTCTATCACTGAAATGTCAGTGTGCAGTGTTCAGCGCACCAGGGGTGCTTATAAGGGGTTCAGCGCACCCCTCGGTGTTCCAACGAAGTAATTTGCAGATTTATAAAAGTAATGATTTCTGTGCATTATTAATACCTAAAAAATATAATTAGTATCAGAATTTTCAACCCTACCAGGCACTATGTCTGGTTTAGTAGTGTTGATCATGCTGAACGTGCTGCTTATATTAAATAAAGTACAAGTTTTACTGGATCTTTTCCCATAAACTATACACCAATCTGCTCAGCTTCTCTATGACATGCTGCCTGCATTTCATGCAATTTACACCGTACAGCACCTCCGCACCTAGTATTCTAGTTAGTAACATGCAGCGGTGGCCCGGGTGGAACGTGAGAATATGTGTGTGATGATGGTACTAGTACTCATGGTGGCTATGGTCCTCCCTGGTACTCATTGGACCATGCACAGTGAATAGAGCACCCTTTGTCCTCCTCGTGGAAAACCCTGGTTTCAGGTCTCCTTGGTTTGTGGTGCTGTTGGTGTTGTGTAAAGTTATTATCCAGATTTATCATCCAGTGTCAGTCTGTGTGATAAATCTGGAACAGTATCAGACTGTCTGGTCTTAGTTCACACTGTCTTACTTTCAGACACTATTAGTAAATCTGCTCCAATGTGTCTAGAAAAGACATGTGGCCAAGAGGAGCATAAAAATTCAGCAATGTACAGATATCTGCCATTTCTTCACCAAGATATTTAGTTCTGTTTAAGCTTCTTAGCTTCACCTTTTATTTTCCTATTTTCTATAGAATTCCAGATCCGTCACAAGAAACATTTACATGAAAGAACTGAGAAACTTCTAGAGAACATTCCTCCAAGATGTGACCAGCGAGAGGAAAGTTTTCCATTCTGTACACGTTATGTCAACCTCATCATTGTCTCCACTGATCACTTCAGAGAACGCACTGAGAATGAGCTCATAGAGACCGGGGTAAAACATGAGGATTACTTAAAGAGAAAACAAAATGAATTACAACGCATTTTCCCCAACAAACTGTTCCGCTGGTGCCACCGATCTGAACAAGTGCCACGTATGGTAATGGTGAGCGGGGTGCCCGGTGTAGGGAAGACCACACTGATGCAGAAGGTTGTCTATGACTGGGTGAAGGGGGATCTCTATCAAAGATTCTCCTTTGTCTTTTTCTTCAAATTCCGAGAACTCAACAGACTGGATAAGGTTAGTCTGGAGACTCTAATCCTTCATCATTACCCATATCTGTGGGAGCAGCTTAGTAACATCTTACAGGAACCAGAAAAACTTCTCTTTATATTTGATGGTTTAGATGAAAGTCTTCATAACATGGATTTCTCATCACGTCACTTGTGCTCTAATCCTAAACAGCCTGAACCTTGTGGTCAGATTGTGGTAAGTTTGGTGAGAAAGTCTCTTCTTGATGGTTGTTCTGTCCTATTGACCAGTCGCCCAACTAGACTGTCATCAATTGATTGTAGAGTTTTCAAGAGAATAGTAGAAATCACTGGGTTGTTACCGGAAGAACGACGGATGTACTTTCAAAACTTTTTCTCCGACCCTGAATTGGCGGAAAAGGCTTTTAATTATGTGAAGCAGAATGATACCCTGTACACGTTCTGTTACCTCCCGTCCTACTGCTGGATCATCTGTACAGTATTATCCAAGAGCTTCCAGTCAACAAGTATTAATCAGCCGGTGTCATTATTACCCAAAACCGTCACCCAGCTCTTTGCGATATTTGTTGCTAACATCCTGTGCAATCACAGTCTGCACAAAAGTGACGCTCAGAAGATCCTGCAGTCCATCGGATGGATGGCAGAACATGGAGTCATGAATCACAGGCTTATCTTTGAAGAACGAGATCTGGACTGTTTCCATGTGGACAATAAGTCAAAGCTCTTATCAAGTTTTTTGATGGAATCGGAGGAACCTGTATCCTATTCCTTCTTGCATCTCACTGTTCAGGAATTCTTCTCTGCCTTGGTGCATTATGTGGATTATTCTCCTGAGAAGTTACAGAAATCGCTAAAAGATGCCAAATCCTATTCTGATGGACGAGGTGAGATGTTTCTCCGTTTCCTGTGTGGTCTATCAGACGGCTCCACCAGGTCAATGTTAACTGGATATTTGGACAGACAAGCAGCTCAGGCCTCCAGAGATGTCATCACTTGGCTAAAGAACTTAATTCTAGAAGAAGAGAGGCCAATGGAAAGTAAGCACAGCAAGCGGCATCTTCTCAGTACATTTTTCTATCTGTATGAATCCCGGAATAAGGCTCTGGTGCTGGAATCATTACAATCACACGGAAGTCTTGACTTTTCTGATGTTCATATGTCTGCTCTAGACTGCACAGTGTTGGCATTTATTCTGGACACCTGCACAAATATAGAAGAACTCAATCTAAATGGATGTTCCTTAGACAATGAAGGATTAGAAAGACTTGCTCCAGGATTACATAACTTGCAGAATCTGAGGTAAAATACTAATTATATTTAATCTTTCTGTAGTATTCAGGATCTGACAGATTTATTGTATGTATAAGAGATAAGCAAACTGGTTTGTTACGAACTTTGCAAAATTGTGGCTGACAGACCAACCCAAACTTTTTCAGGTTTGTTTAAGACAAATCCAGTAAAACAACACATAGCACCATTTTACTGCACATGTCAGCGGGAAAAATCAATAAGGAGGAAGAAGGGTTCTCACATGACTCTGATAGGAAGAGGGGGGGGGTGCCCTGATTGGCTCCCAGGCCAACAGACAGCCTAGATGAGCTAATCAGTGCTGCAGCAGGCAGGGAGGTGCCGTAGCAGAACGAGCAGAAAGTCATTGTGTGTGGGGCTGTGAATGAGGGTGGTTGGGTGTCAGTGTCTGCCAGGAAAATGATCTTAGGGAGTCAGGGACAGTGAAAGGTCACAATTAGGGATGAGCGAACCCGAACTGTATAGTTCGGGTTCGTACCGAATTTTGAGGTGTTCGTGACACGGACCCGAACCCGAACATTTACGTAAAAGTTCGGGTTCGGTGTTCGTCGCTTTCTTGGCGCTTTTTGAAAGGCTGCAAAGCAGCCAATCAACAAGCGTCATGCTACTTGCCCCAAGAGGCCATCAAAGCCATGCCTACTATTGGCATGGCTGTGATTGGCCAGTGCAGCATGTGAACCAGCCTCTATTTAAGCTGGAGTCACGTAGCGCCGCACGTCACTCTGCTCTGATCAGTGTAGGGAGAGGATGCAGCTGCTGCTGTTATGGCGAGATTAGGCAGGGATTTACTCATCAAAAACACTCAATGAAGTGATCGATCTACAGCTGTGTATCAATCAACTTCTGCTAGTTAATTGCTCATTGTTTTTAGGCTGCCCAGACCGTTTTTCTGTTACTTTTTTTCTGGGGTGATCAGAGGCCATTTTGTGTCTTGTGGTGCGCCAGCACAAGCTGCCACCAAGTCCATTTAACCATCAATAGTGTGTTGTTTTTTTTTGCTATATCCTACATTAGGGGCTTGGCTGTGCTTGCTATTTTATTGAGGGGTGAAATACAATTGCCAAAATAGCAGTACCCTAAATCTGGTGTTTCAGCTGTGGCTAGCCAATTGTAATACTGTCTGCTGTCTGGCAAAGGATATATTTTGTTCTGGGTTGAAATTCAATTCCCAAATTAGCAATTCCCTAAATCAGTAGTTTCTGCTGTAGCAGGCCAAGTTTAAATCTATCCATAAAAGGGTATATTACATTGAAGGTGCTGATAGGGTCATCCTCAATAACTTCACACGCTACCGTGCATTTCCAAGTCTAATTCTGTCTGTAAAGGGATACCTGTCATCCAGGGCCTAAATACTAGGCCTACAATTTATATTCAGTTAAATCTGTGGTTACTGCTGTGCCTGTATTAGTGTAATACGGTACCTAAATAGATAGCCAGATAGTGTTAGGTGCCTGTAAAAAAAGGCCTGAATTTGAATTCAATACATTGGGCCAAATAATTGTTTTCTTATTGTGGTGAACGGTAACAATGAGGAAAACATCTATTAAGGGACGCGGACGCGGACATGGTTGTGGTGGTGTTAGTGGACCCTCTGGTGCTGGGAGAGGACATGGCCGTTCTGCCACAGCCACACGTCCTAGTGAACCAACTACCTCAGGTCCCAGTAGCCGCCAGAATTCACAGCGATATTTGGTGGGGCCCAATGCCGTTCTAAGGATGGTAAGGCCTGAGCAGGTACAGGCATTAGTCAATTGGGTGGCCGACAGTGGCTCCAGCACGTTCACATTATCTCCCACCCAGTCTTCTGCAGAAAGCACACAGATGGCGCCTGAAAACCAAGCCCATCAGTCTGTCACATCACCCCCATGCATATCAGGGAAACTGTCTGAGCCTCAAGTTATGCAGCAGTCTCTTATGCTGTTTGAAGACTCTGCTGGCAGGGTTTCCCAAGGGCATCCACCTAGCCCTTCCCCAGCGGTGGAAGACATAGAATGCACTGACGCAGAACCACTTATGTTTCCTGATGATGAGGACATGGGAATACCACCTCAGCACGTCTCTGATGATGACGAAACACAGGTGCCAACTGCTGCGTCTTTCTGCAGTGTGCAGACTGAACAGGAGGTCAGGGAGGAAGACTGGGTGGAATACGATGCAGGGGACGATGAGGTCCTAGACCCCACATGGAATGAAGGTCGTGCCACTGACTTTAAGAGTTCAGAGGAAGAGGCAGTGGTGAGACCGAGCCAACAGCGTAGCAAAAAAGGGAGCAGGGGGCAAAAACAGAACACCCGCCGCCAAGAGAGTTCGCCTGCTACTGGCCACTGCCACCTGGGACCGAGCACTGCAAAGGCAGCTTCAAGGAGTTCCCTGGCGTGGCAGTTCTTCAAACAATGTGCTGACGACAAGACCCGAGTGGTTTGCATGCTGTGCCATCAGAGCCTGAAGCGAGGCATTAACGTTCTGAACCTTAGCACAACCTGCATGACCAGGCATCTGCATGCAAAGCATGAACTGCAGTGGAGTAAACACCTTAAAAACAAGGAACTCACTCAGGCTCCCCCTGCTACCTCTTCTGCTGCTGCCGCCTCGGCCTCTTCCTCCGCCTCTGGAGGAACGTTGGCACCTGCCGCCCAGCAATCAGAGGATGTACCACCAACACCACCACCGTCACCAAGCATCTCCACCATGTCACACGGCAGCGTTCAGCTCTCCATCTCACAAACATTTGAGAGAAAGCGTAAAATTCCCACCTAGCCACCCTCGATCCCTGGCCCTGAATGCCAGCATTTCTAAACTACTGGCCTATGAAATGCTGTCATTCAGGCTGGTAGACACAGACTGTTTCAAACAGCTCATGTCGCTTGCTGTCCCACAGTATGTTGTTCCCAGACGCCACTACTTCTCCAAGAGAGCCATGCCTTCCCTGCACAACCAAGTATCCGATAAAATCAAGTGTGCACTGCGCAACCCCATCTGTGGCAAGGTCCACCTAACCACAGATACGTGGACCAGTAAGCACGGCCAGGGACGCTATATCTCCCTAACTGCACACTGGGTAAATGTAGTGGCGTCTGGGCCCCAGGCGGAGAGCTGTTTGGCGTACGTCCTTCCGCCGCCAAGCATCGCAGGGCAACATTCTTTGCCTCCTGTAGCCTCCTCCTCCTATTCGGCTTCCTCCTCCTCTTCTTCCACCTGCTCATCCAGTCAGCCACACACCTTCATCACCAACTTCAGCACAGCCCGGGGTAAACGTCAGCAGGCCATTCTGAAACTCATATGTTTGGGGGACAGGCCCCACAACGCGCAGGAGTTATGGCGGGGTATTGAACAACAGACCGACGAGTGGTTGCTGCCGGTGAGCCTCAAGCCCAGCCTGGTGGTGTTCGATAATGGGCGAAATCTCGTCGCAGCTCTGGGACTAGCCGGTTTGACGCACATCCCTTGCCTGGCGCATGTGCTGAATTTGGTGGTGCAGAAGTTCATTCACAACTACCCCGACATGTCAGAGCTGCTGCATAAAGTGCGGGCCGTCTGTGCGAGCTTCCAGCGTTCACATCCTGCCGCTGCTCGCCTGTCTGCGCTACAGCGTAACTTCGGCCTTCCCGCTCACCGCCTCATATGCGACGTGCCCACCAGGTGGAACTCCACCTTGCACATGCTGGACAGACTGCGAGCAGCAGCAGGCCATAGTGGAGTTTCAGCTGCAGCACGCACGGGTCAGTCGCACTGCAGAACAGCACCACTTCACCACCAATGACTGGGCCTCCATGCGAGACCTGTGTGCCCTGTTGCGCTGTTTCGAGTACTCCACCAACATGGCCAGTGGCGATGACGCCGTTATCAGCGTTACAATACCACTTCTATGTCTCCTTGAGAAAACACTGGGCGATGATGGAAG
This sequence comes from Bufo bufo, assembly GCF_905171765.1. Taxonomy (NCBI): domain Eukaryota; kingdom Metazoa; phylum Chordata; class Amphibia; order Anura; family Bufonidae; genus Bufo; species Bufo bufo. Next base: position 73,196,532 of record NC_053399.1, on the reverse strand, counting down.
AGGAGGTGGCCCAGGAGGAGGAGGAGGAGGAGGAAGAGGGGTCAGAGGGATTTTTTTTGCAACAGCAGAGGCCAGGTACAAATATGGCGACCCAGGGCCCACTACTGGAGGACGAGGATGAGGAGGAGGTGGAGGAGGATGAGGATGAAGCATGTTCACAGCGGGGTGGCACCCAACGCAGCTTGGGCCCATCACTGGTGCGTGGCTGGGGGGAAACGCAGGACGATGACGATACGCCTCCCACAGAGGACAGCTTGTCCTTACCTCTGGGCAGCCTGGCACACATGAGCGACTACATGCTGCAGTGCCTGCGCAACGACAGCAGAGTTGCCCACATTTTAACGTGTGCGGACTACTGGGTTGCCACCCTGCTGGATCCCCGGTACAAAGACAATGTGCCCACCTTACTTCCTGCACTGGAGCGTGATAGGAAGATGCGCGAGTACAAGCGCACGTTGGTAGACGCGCTACTGAGAGCATTCCCAAATGTCACAGGGGAACAAGTGGAAGCCCAAGGCGAAGGCAGAGGAGGAGCAAGAGGTCGCCAACGCAGCTGTGTCACGGCCAGCTCCTCTGAGGGCAGGGTTAGCATGGCAGAGATGTGGAAAAGTTTTGTCACCACGCCACAGCTAACTGCACCACCACCTGATACGGAACGTGTTAGCAGGAGGCAACATTTCACTAACATGGTGGAACAGTACGTGTGCACACCCCTCCACGTACTGACTGATGGTTCGGCCCCATTCAACTTCTGGGTCTCCAAATTGTCCACGTGACCAGAGCTAGCCTTTTATGCCTTGGAGGTGCTGGCCTGCCCGGCGGCCAGCGTTTTGTCCGAACGCGTATTCAGCACTGCAGGGGGCGTCATTACAGACAAACGCAGCCGCCTGTCTTCAGCCAATGTAGACAAGCTGACGTTCATAAAAATGAACCAGGCATGGATCCCACAGGACCTGTCCATCCCTTGTGCAGATTAGACATTTATAACTACCTCCCCTTAACCATATATTCTTGTACTCCAGGGCACTTCCTCATTCAATCCTCTTTTTTTAATTTTACCATTATATTGCGGGGCAACCCAAAGTTGAATGAACCTCTCTCCTCTGTCTGGGTGCCGGGGCCTAAACATATCTGACAGTGGCCTGTTCCAGTGGTGGGTGACATGATGCCTGATTCTCTGCTATGGGACCTCTCTCCTCTGTCTGGGTGCCGGGGCCTAAAAATATCTGACAGTGGCCTGTTCCAGTGTTGGGTGACATGAAGCCTGATTCTCTGCTATGACATGAAGCCTGATTCTCTGCTATGACCTGAAGCCTGATTCTCTGCTATGGGGCCTCTCTCCTCTGTCTGGGTGCTGGGGCCTAAATATCTGACAGTGGCCTGTTCCAGTGGTGGGTGACATGAAGCCTGATTCTCTGCTCTGACATGAAGCCTGATTCTCTGCTATGGGACCTCTCTCCTCTGTCTGGGTGCCTGATTCTCTGCTATGGGGCCTCTCTCCTCTGTCTGGGTGCCGGGGCCTAAATATCTGACAATGGCCTGTTCCAGTGGTGGGTGACATGAAGCCTGATTCTCTGCTATGGGACCTCTCTCCTCTGTCTGGGTGCCAGGGCCTAAAAATATCTGACAATGGCCTGTTCCAGTGGTGGGTGACATGAAGCCTGATTCTCTGCTATGGGACCTCTCTCCTCTGTCTGGGTGCCGGGGCCTAAATATCTCACAGTGGCCTGTTCCAGCGGTGGGTGACATGAAGCCTGATTCTCTGCTATGGGACCTATCTCCTCTGTTTGGGTGCCGGGGCCTAAATATCTCACAGGGGCCTGTTCCAGTGGTGGGTGACATGATGCCTGATTCTCTGCTATGGGACCTATCTCCTCTGTTTGGGTGCCGGGCCTAAAAATATCTGACAGTGGCCTGTTCCAGTGGTGGGTGACATGAAGCCCGTTTCTCTGCTATGGGACCTCTCTCCTCTGTCTGGGTGCCGGGGCCTAAAAATATCTGACAATGGCCTGTTCCAGTGGTGGGTGACATGAAGCCTGTCTGGGGTTCGGGTTTGAAGTGAAGTTCGGGTCGAGTTCGGATCCCGAACCCGAACATTTTCGGGAAGTTCGGCCGAACTTCTCGAACCCGAACATCCCAGTGTTCGCTCAACTCTAGTCACAATCAAGCTTGTATTGTACTGCCATGGACAGAGAAGGGAAGGGATAGAATTACAAAGAAGAATAATTGTGTGTGTAGGAATGGGACAGGCAGGGAAAGCTGTCAGCCAGGGAGTGAGCAGTGAGGAGCTGAGGCTTGCTGTGCCTCCTAGCAGAACTGCAGCTGCTGAAAACCTCAAAGCAGCTACCGGCAAGGACATCCTTGAATTTTTTCCCTATTTTAACAGAAATACATTTGGAGGGGGGGGGGGGATAAGCACAAACTTGTACAAAACGTGTTTTACCATCAATGTAGCATTTAAAATTTTACTGAAAACACCTGAATTACTAGTCCAAACTCAGTGTGAGGGGCATCTCCATATAGATAATTTATTTTTCAAGTTATTTAAATTTTAAAAGGTTGCAGGGTAACACCCAAAATTATCTATGAGTGATAACGTGATATTTGGCCTAAATCCATGTATTTTCATCTCCACACAATTACAGTTCATATTTTTTGGGGTTGTTGAATTTAATAAAAACAGTATTTACACGCAGGGTAGCGGAGGATAATATCTGAGTGTTGACCTGACATACTAGGCCAAAATCCATGCTGTTAAAGGGGATTATTTAATATCATAAACTGCCTGCCCCATGCGCCGGGCCCCTCACATTGGCTATACTTACCCCGCTCCCTGCGCCGCTCCTGGTCTCTGCACCGCCGCTGCTGCTTCTCCCCGTGCGCCGATGAAAACGCCTGGTGTTGGGGGGAGCAGCCACTGGCAGGCGGGGACGAGCCTCCCTAGCATCGCGAGTGACACTAGGGAGGCTCGTCTCCCATTGGATGCTCCCCCTGTGCCGGCATACATACATAATTCCTCTGGGTAGCCATTTTGTATGCTTCTGGCCTATGTAAAAGAACAGTGAACTCTCATCTTCCTGAAGCCTGGGTCAAGTATGATATAGATGGACACTTTTATTACCACTACTCTGTGAGGCCGGCTATAAAAGGTCATAAAGGCTATACCAGGCCCAGCTCATTCTGTCCTATAAGATAAAGATCAGCTCGCTGTCAAGCCTGGCTGGAGCGTGACGTCATTAATTTCCAGGTCTGGTTTGAAGAGAGCTAATAGCCCTTAATTAGCTCTGGGCATAAAACCAGTCCACTTTCATATTTCAGTTATGAATCAACTTATGCCCTTTCTGACACCAGATCCAGGCTCTACAGAGTATTGTGGTTAATTGGGTATCAAATATGACCAGAGGATGTGATTCTGTAGCTCACCTATGGGTGGTAGAAGAACTACAGGTCCCAGCATTACCGTGTGTGGTCTCATTCTGTATGTAAATAAATAAGGATCGCAAATATGTATTCTGTATAAAAATATGCCGATGTATCAGGGAGATACAGGCTTAAGTATAATCCTCATTGTAGGAACTGAACTTTGATGGGGGTCATAAAACCCTTGGAGGCCAATCCCTAGGCTTCACAGTCACTCTGCTGCCATTGGCTGACAGGAGTAAGTCTCCTGCCCATGGCAGAGTTCATAAAAATCTGTGCACAAGGACAGAGGAGAGAGACCCATGGAACATCACCAGACACTTAATTGGACATTGACGGCATATCCCTCTATCAGAAGAACTTTGAGGGTCTCCCCTGATACATACTGAACGGGGTTTGCAAGGATTCAAAAAGGACATATGAACGACCATCTGAAAGCCTCCAGAGAAACTAAGTATTCTTTCACCTTTTTCCCTTTCATTTGAACTGTCGTGATTATTTATATTGTTATTATTATTCTGTAGATTTATAGTCATTTTCATTAGATTTGTATGCACTGCTTTTTACCTCTTATTAAAGATTATAAAATCTAAGTGGCCAAGTCTTCCATATTCTAAGCTGCTGAACAACGTACCTTGCCTTTGAAGAGACGTTACCAGGTAGTTAGTTAAATTGCATTTAGGAATTGTAGCTGGGGGTGATTGACTGCGGTTAGTCAGTAAGTGATATCCGGTTCATCCACTGATCTGTGTGATAGTGAATGACCCGGATAGTCGGCTCGTGGACCGGGAACCCACGTGGTGGCAGTTACCGAAGTGTAGTGTGGGGGTGTTAGCCGAATGGTAATACCCCGGTCACGTGAGGTCTCTGTGTGTGCGCAGACTCCGTCACAGACCACTACGTCAGAGCTGTGGGATCCGGAGCGATCGGATCCATAGTTCGTGACATTTTCTGGTGGCAGCAGTGGGATTCTGTATGCTTAGAATATTAGTGCATGAAGTTATGTCCATAACTCTGTACTAAAGGATTGAAAAATTCTGGAAGACGAAGCACAGTGCATTAGTTTTGATAGAATAATAATTCACGACAGTACCCTCCCCTCTCTCTTGTTTTCTGTCCTATCTTTTATTTGGCAATAATGTCCGAATCCGTGAATTATGACGCCATGAGCGTGTCTGATATCACAGCTCTGTGTGAGCACAAAGGCATCCAAGTATATGGGAAAAATAAGACTGTCCTTATCCAGGAGTTATGTGCACGGAGGAGTCAAGAGTCATCCCTGCAGGATTCAGAGAATGGAGGACACTCAGGGGCCCCTGAGACAGGTGACCCCTTCCAGAATGAGGATGATGAACTGGGAGGAGGACAGCCTGCTGGGGCTTGCAGTCCTCTAGCTGGACATAACTCTGTCTCTATGCCATCCCAAAATGGTCTGGACCAACTAATGCTCAGTAACCCGGACTTATATTTTCGGCTGCTGGAGGCACGTCGGGCAGAGCGCCAGGCTGAGCGCGAGGCTGCAGAACGGGAAGCTGTCCGCAGGCATGAACTGGACATGGCCCGAGTACAGCTTCAGGGGTCCGACCGGCATGCTACATCCACAGGCCCATCCCTGATGGTCAAGCCAAAACTGCCTGTGATGGAGTCTGAGAACTGTGACATTGATCTTTTCCTGCATGCTTTTGAAACCTCATGCCAGCAGTACCAGGTACCAGAGCCGCAGTGGGCGGGACATCTAATGTCCGCACTGAAGGGCAAAGCTATGGAGGCCCTGGTCGGACTACCATTAGCAGAGCGTACCAGTTACACGGTCATCAAAAAGGCTATTCTGGTCAAGTACCAGCTGACTCCAGAGACTTACCGTTTACGGTTCCGGTCCCTGCGGAGAGGGCCCGGAGATACTTTTACGGACCATCTGGGCAAGTTGCAGACCACCTTCCAACAGTGGTCTGATCCCCTCACAGAGGACACCAAGCAGTCCCTGGCGGATCTGATGGTCCGAGAACAGTTTGTCTCCAATTGCCCCACAGATGTGCAAAAATATGTATGTGAGCACAAGCCGAAGAGTGCGCGAGAGGCGGCCGAGCTAGCCGATGAATACGTCGCCATGCCCAGCACTCGGGCATTCAAAGACACTCTGTCCCGCCTGGGAGGAACCTCTTCATCTGCTTCTTCCTCCCGGCCAGCTTTGTCGGTTCCTGTCCAGCGACCCTTTCACAGGCCTGCACAAAGACCCGAAGGAGTCAAGCCAGCACCGACAGACGTGCGCAAGTGCTATGCGTGCGGCAAGCCAGGACACCTCAGCCACTCGTGCCCGGAGAAGAAGACAGCACCCCCTGGCAAGCTTGCCCGCAACCCATCATCTGTGCTGTTTGTGAATGGAGCTGCAAGACACACCGCAGACAACCTACAGTCGGTTACTGTGGGCAACCGGTGCACCACAGGCTTCCGCGATACAGGAGCCGAAGTCACACTAGTTCGGCCTGAACTAGTGGATGACGCAGACCTTATTCCCGGCAAAAGCCTCACCATCACGGGAGTTGGGGGGGTGAGCCCTAATGTTCCCCTAGCTCGTGTTTTCCTTGATTGGGGGGCTGGGAGTGGAGTAAGGGAGGTGGGAGTCTCTGCGGAGATCCCCACAAATGTTTTATTAGGCACTGACCTAGGACGATTGGTCTCGTGCTACGTGCCCCCTGGAAGCACACAGGACTCACCCGTCCCTATGGAGGTCCCTAAACATACCGAGGTACTGTGCAAGGATGTTTGCGTAACATCAGAAAACCTTGGGGATGGACCGCGGGAGGTGGGAGGTGGGGTGTGTGGGAGCAGTTCTCCTACGACAGGAGATGTAGAGGGGATGGCGGGTGTATGTACCCAGGTAGCGGACATGTGTTTAACTGATTCAAGTTGTGCAAATGTTAAATGTGATGACATTATTGTGCCTGTGTTGCCCGTCACTCGCAGGGCTGCAAAAGCCGCAGCGGAACGCTCCATTGGGGAAGAGCAAGTGGAAGTGTCCCCTTCCACTGGTTCGGACCCCGTGGACTTATCCGCGTCAGAGCCTCAGCCACTGTCCCTGTTCGCCACAGGACAGCTGGCTGGGACTTGTAGTGCCGCCTTTGAGCAGGCCCTGCGAGATGACCCTACCTTGGAGCAGCTAAGAGGGTTAGCTGCCAGCCCTCCCACTGAGGGAGACAAATACCGAGTGTGTTGGGACAATGGGAAACTGTATAAGGAGGACATCTCCCACAGTGACAGTAGGGTGGGGCCACTCAAGAGGCAGCTTATTGTACCTGTGCAGTTCAGGGAACAATTACTGCAAGTGGCTCATGAGATCCCCTTAGCTGGTCACCTGGGAGTAACCAAAACAAAGTCCCGGGTGATGCAGAATTTTTTCTGGCCTGGCCTCGGGGCAGATGTCGCCAAGTACTGCAGGTCCTGCGACACCTGTCAGCGAGTTGGCAAAGCAGGAGACCATCACCGAGCTCCATTGAATCCCTTACCGATAATTGATGAACCCTTCAGGAGGGTGGCCGTGGACATCATTGGTCCACTGGCCATCCCCAGCAGTTCGGGTAAACGGTTCATATTAACCCTGGTGGATTACGCGACGCGCTACCCAGAAGCAGTGGCGTTATCCTCCATTAGGGCGGACAAGGTTGCGGACGCCATGCTGGGGATCTTCACGAGATTGGGGTTCCCAGCTGAGCTTCTCAGCGACCAAGGACCTCAGTTTATGTCTGAACTAATGCAGGGGCTCTGTAGGAAAATACAGGTGAACCATATCGTAGCCAGCCCTTACCACCCACAAACAAACGGCCTCTGTGAGCGCTTCAACGGGACGTTGAAGCAGATGCTGAAGACGTTCGTGGAGGCGCAAGGGACGGACTGGGAACGATATCTACCTCACCTGCTATTTGCCTACAGAGAGGTTCCCCAGGAGTCAACCGGGTTTTCGCCCTTTGAACTCCTGTATGGGCGACGAGTAAGAGGTCCCCTAGACCTAATCAGAGAGTCTTGGGAAGGCAAGGTTGCCGGAACGGAAGTCTCTGTAGTGGACTATGTCCTCAGGTTCCGAGACAAAATGGAGTCGCTTGTAGGTCTGGTACAGGAGAATATGGTGCAGGCCCAAAGCAAACAGAAGCAGTGGTATAACCGCACTGCCCGAGAGAGAATCTACCAGGAGGGGCAGAAGGTCTATGTCCTGCTGCCGATGCGGCAAAACAAACTGCAAGCTGCATGGGAAGGGCCGTACCCCATTGTCAAACGTCTGAGTAAGGTAAATTATGTGGTGGGCCTTGGAGAGGGAGGTAGGAGACAGAAGACGTTTCACGTCAACATGCTCAAGGAGCATCACGAGAGAACGCCACATGTTATGCCGGTTTGCAGCCTGCCCGAAAGGGAGGAGGCCGACCCCCTACTTGATCTGCTAGCTGACACTCGAGAGTTGGAGGTGGACTTAACCCTCAACCCTCAACTCTCGTCCCAGCAGAGATCTCAGCTCTTAGAAGTGTTGACGGCTCACTGTGACACTTTTACAGGGAAACCCGGGAGAACACACCTTGCAGTCCATCATGTGGACACAGGTACACATGCTCCCACAAAGCAGTCCGCCTACCGCGTCTCAATGGAGGTCCAGGCAGACCTCAGGAGGGAGATAGAGGAGATGAAGCAGCTCGGGGTCATTCAGAAATCCCACAGCGCTTGGGCCTCACCGGTGGTTCTGGTCCCGAAGAAAGATCAGACAACCAGGTTCTGTGTGGATTATCGGAAACTGAATGCCATCACAACCTCGGATGCTTACCCCATGCCCAGGATTGATGAACTGTTAGATAAGTTGGCAGGAGCCAGCTACCTGACAATCATGGACCTGAGCAGGGGGTATTGGCAGATTCCCCTGACCTCGGAGGCTCAGGAGAAGTCGGCCTTCATCACCCCTTTCGGCTTACACGAATTTACTGTAATGCCGTTTGGGATAAAGAATGCGCCAGCCACCTTTCAAAGGCTTGTGAATGACTTGCTGGAAGGACTAGAAGAATGTGCTGTCGCCTATTTAGACGACATTGCCGTGTATAGCCCCACGTGGAAGGAGCACCTGGTGCACCTGTCGCAAGTACTGGACAAACTTGCTGCGGCTGGACTAACTGTTAAGCCTAGCAAGTGCCAGCTGGGCATGAATGAGGTCACTTACTTAGGCCACAGAGTAGGAGGAGGCACACTGAGGCCTGAAATAGAGAAGGTGGAAGCCATTACGAGATGGCCAACACCCCTCACCAAGAAACAGGTCATGTCTTTCTTGGGAACGGCCGGGTACTATAGGAAGTTCATCCCGAACTATAGCACCCTGGCCAAGCCTCTGACAGACTTGACCAAGAAGAAGCTGCCCAGGATGGTGTCATGGACGCCGGAATGCGAGCAAGGCTTCCAGGCCCTGAAGGATGCACTAGCCAGTTCTCCTGTGCTTCAGGCCCCAGATTTCACTCGGAAGTTTGTGGTCCACACGGATGCTTCCGCCTTTGGTCTGGGTGCAGTCCTGAGTCAGGTGAACCAGGCCGGGGAGGAGCATCCTGTACTATACCTGAGCCGTAAGTTACTGGCCAGGGAGACCAGCTACTCCACAATAGAGAAGGAGTGTTTAGCTATTGTGTGGTCCCTGCAAAAGCTACAACACTACCTGTATGGACGCAATTTCACAGTGATCACCGATCACAATCCCCTCAGCTGGTTGGCACGTCTCGCAGGAGACAATGCGAAACTGCTGAGATGGAGCCTGATTTTGCAGCAGTACAACTTCACCGTGCAGCACAGAAAAGGTAGTTTACATGGAAATGCCGACGGGTTGTCGCGGCAGGGAGAATCGGCCGGAGACGGCTGGGTTGCTGAAGAATAGGCTTGTGGCCATTTCCCCAGGCAACCTTTTAAAAGAGGGAGGTGTGCCGGCATACATACATAATTCCTCTGGGTAGCCATTTTGTATGCTTCTGGCCTATGTAAAAGAACAGTGAACTCTCATCTTCCTGAAGCCTGGGTCAAGTATGATATAGATGGACACTTTTATTACCACTACTCTGTGAGGCCGGCTATAAAAGGTCATAAAGGCTATACCAGGCCCAGCTCATTCTGTCCTATAAGATAAAGATCAGCTCGCTGTCAAGCCTGGCTGGAGCGTGACGTCATTAATTTCTAGGTCTGGTTTGAAGAGAGCTAATAGCCCTTAATTAGCTCTGGGCATAAAACCAGTCCACTTTCATATTTCAGTTATGAATCAACTTATGCCCTTTCTGACACCAGATCCAGGCTCTACAGAGTATTGTGGTTAATTGGGTATCAAATATGACCAGAGGATGTGATTCTGTAGCTCACCTATGGGTGGTAGAAGAACTACAGGTCCCAGCATTACCGTGTGTGGTCTCATTCTGTATGTAAATAAATAAGGATCGCAAATATGTATTCTGTATAAAAATATGCCGATGTATCAGGGAGATACAGGCTTAAGTATAATCCTCATTGTAGGAACTGAACTTTGATGGGGGTCATAAAACCCTTGGAGGCCAATCCCTAGGCTTCACAGTCACTCTGCTGCCATTGGCTGACAGGAGTAAGTCTCCTGCCCATGGCAGAGTTCATAAAAATCTGTGCACAAGGACAGAGGAGAGAGACCCATGGAACATCACCAGACACTTAATTGGACATTGACGGCATATCCCTGTATCAGAAGAACTTTGAGGGTCTCCCCTGATACATACTGAACGGGGTTTGCAAGGATTCAAAAAGGACATATGAACGACCATCTGAAAGCCTCCAGAGAAACTAAGTATTCTTTCACCTTTTTCCCTTTCATTTGAACTGTCGTGATTATTTATATTGTTATTATTATTCTGTAGATTTATAGTCATTTTCATTAGATTTGTATGCACTGCTTTTTACCTCTTATTAAAGATTATAAAATCTAAGTGGCCAAGTCTTCCATATTCTAAGCTGCTGAACAACGTACCTTGCCTTTGAAGAGACGTTACCAGGTAGTTAGTTAAATTGCATTTAGGAATTGTAGCTGGGGGTGATTGACTGCGGTTAGTCAGTAAGTGATATCCGGTTCATCCACTGATCTGTGTGATAGTGAATGACCCGGATAGTCGGCTCGTGGACCGGGAACCCACGTGGTGGCAGTTACCGAAGTGTAGTGTGGGGGTGTTAGCCGAATGGCAATACCCCGGTCACGTGAGGTCTCTGTGTGTGCGCAGACTCCGTCACAGACCACTACGTCAGAGCTGTGGGATCCGGAGCGATCGGATCCATAGTTCGTGACACCCCCGACACCGAATGTTTTCATCGGCGCACTGGGAGAAGTGGTGGTGCGGGGAGTGGGGACCCGGGTATATTCGCTGTGAGGGGCCCGGCACATGGGGAGGCAGTATATGATATTGGGTAACCCCTTTAATCTTTAGACACTCAGTGTTGTCGTGGTGGAGAGGGCTAAATAATTGCTTAGTAGTTGCCAACTTTAGTTTTAGGGTACTTTCACATCTGCGTTTTTAAATTGGGTTTTGAGATACGGCAGAACCTGAATTAGGCTTCTTTCACACCTGCGTTTACATTTCCAGTATTGAGATCCGGCAGAGGATCTCAATACAGGATAAAAACACTTCTGTTTTGTCCATATTCATTGTCAATGGGGACATAACGTAACTGAACAGAACGGAGTGCTCCAAAATGCATTTCGCTCCGTTTGGTTGCATTTTTATACCGGAGAGCAAACTGCAGCATGCAGTGGTTTTCTGTCCAGCATGGGATGCGGAGCAAAGCTCATCCAGCTTGACCCATAATGCAAGTCAGTGGGGACGAATCCGTTTTTTTCAGACACAATCTGGCACAATAGAAAATGGATTCGCCCCATTGACTTTCAATGGAGTTCACGATGGATCCGTCTTTTCTACGTTAAAGATAATCAACCACATCCGTTCATAGATGGTTGTATTATAATGACTGAAGCATTTTTGCTGAGCCCTGCCAGATCAGGCAAAAATGCAAATGTGAAAGTAGCCTAAGTCAATGTGCCTGATCTGTTTTATTTTCTTACAGAAAAAAATTGATTCGGCACCCATAGACTTACATTGATTTTCATGCCTGATCAGGTTTCTTCAGTTTTGATTTAATACAACCGGATCTGGCCGACACTGAGCCATCAGGATGAATTAGGCTTCTTTCACACTAGCTCTAGCCGGGTCCGGAAGGGGAACAGCCTGTTTGATCTGTGCTAATGTGAACCACGAATGCCGCATGAAGTCCGGTCTGGCCCCTTCACTTTAATGGGGACGGGTCGGACATGCGGCCGGAGTAAATGGGGCCGAGCGGACTTCCGCCGGCACTCGTGGGTTCGTGTCTTCAGTGTGTTTGTGGAAAGGGAAGGACATCGCATTGAACTTCCTTGTCTTTAATTTCCAGAAAGCAGATTTGCAAACCGTTCCATGCTTTGTGTGACTGTGTACATTTAGGCCCAAAATATCAGGGCTTTGTAAGGGTTCCAAGTGAAGGGCCAAGAGCCAGAATGTGGGTAGTAGCAGAACCAGCTGTCTGGCCAGAAGTAGTAGTGGTAGTAGTAGTAGCAGGCTGCAGTTGTCTCTGCTGTCTTTGGAAAGGCACATCATTATCGTTGAGGAAAAAGAGGATGAGACTGTGGATTGGATGGCTCAGTCCTCCTCTCAGTCACAGCAAGATGACGTGGAGGTGACTTCAGAGTCTGACACCGTGCCGTGAAGCCAGGGTCACAGTGTCCCTCTTGCTCCTGCAGGGTACCAGAACCGCAGGGGCATGTTTGATTGAGTGTGACAACTAGTGTAAATGTGAACCGTGGAATGCGACAGTCTGTACTCGCGTTTCTGCAGCTCTCTGGGTTGGCATGCAGTGAGGAGAAGGAAGGCACCGGATTCCTTCGGGGCACTCTCTGGGTTAAAGGGATTCTATTGACGGATGGTAGTCGAGGTGCCCTTGGTGGTATGGGTTTTAGGTGCAGGAAAGGCAGAGTCCCTGATGTCTTTGTAACGCCAGCACCCTGGGTGTAAGTAGATGATGAGTTTGCACAATTTGGAGACCAGTTCTCGTGCCAAATCCAAGTTTTACTGAAGCTGATCCAAAGGTCATCAATGTCCACAAAAGTCATTTACAGCAAGGCGGCTTCTACAACGGTTCAGAGTAGTTTCCAAAAGTTGCATAAGGGGTAGTGTTCGTCTATAGCAATCAATCTTCCTCTCTTATTTCTCCAGCCTGGAGGGATGCACTATCTCTGTCGTACAATATAGTCTACTATGTATCCTCTTTAGTAATACTATCTCCGGACAGGAGGCCCTTGTGTCTTTACACTGACGAGCAAAATGGTAACGATGTTTAGAACTTGTGAATTTCGGGCTCCATATCTCACCATCCACTACAGCTTTGAACATGAGACTCCCTTCATTTTAGAGACGTTCATCTCGGCTATCTCATACATAAATTGGACTTGCAACTATTTAGCATATGATTAGTTATACAGATTCTTGTCATGTTACTGCATTGTTACTGTTTTTCTCCTAAAATTCTAAATTTAAATTTTTATTATTTTGTTAGTATTTTGTAAATCCACCTTTGGCTTTCAGCACTGCCTGAATCCTCCTGGGCAGGCTCTCAACACAGCATGTCTGGACCAAAATCTGTTCCCAGACAGGACCTGGGAGCTGTATAGGGGTGCTGAGGTTTGCTCCCAGCGGTGCTCCCCAGCCGTGGTCCGGCCACTGCTTACTTCCAATGGGCGGGGCAGAAGCCAGACGGATGCTGGGGAGAATTAGGGAGGCTGCTGTGGTCTGGAGCAGTGTGCCAGGAGCATCCCTGCAAAAGGGTGCTCCTGTGGAGCAGCGGGCATAAGTATGTTCTCCACACTCCCTTAGCTTGGCCAGGGCCAAGGGGCTAAAATGTCAGCTACACATTGGACTTTGCTTCCTCTGCTCTTCACACATTACTATTTCTCTCCTTACTCCTTACTCCTCCCAACTCAGCTTCACCTCTCTACTCCACACTGCACTCCCACACTCTATGGCAGTGATGGCGAACCTATGGCACGGGTGCCAGAGGCAGCACTCAGAGTCCTCTCTGTGGGCACCCGCACCCTGGAAAAAGTCTATGGTGTACCAATATGCCTTAGACTTTTCCTGCCATTCATCAGCGAAGGGCGCGCTATGAACGGCACAGGCAGTTATTATAGCTAAATAATAAAGTACATGAAAGATATACTATATTGGTATTCAGGTTAAATTGCCGTGTTGGCACTTTGTGATAAATAAGTGGGTTTTGGTTGCAGTTTGGGCACTCGGTCTCTAAAAGGTTCACCATCACTGCTCTATGGTATATATATATGTGGTGACAGCACCACTTAGGGGTGAATAGATGTAATGACATGCACATCTAAATCAACCTGTTGTAAGGATTTACAGCTTCACACAGAAATACATGGTTAATGCATACTGCAAATACCCAAAGTTATACAGGGCCCCACGACCATCACAGAGTGGGACACTGCACATGCTCCCTGCATGGCGCACGTCATCAACCTCCTAATGTGACGCTTTTTACATTATTACACTGACTTCCGCAAGGTGCTGGCAATGTTCAGGAGACTCTCCCAGCATTTCAGCTATTCTTACCTGACGAGGAACGCTGACCTGGACTTGCAGTGTCAAAATGGCCTGCTGCTACAACACTTAATCCGTAATGTCCAGTGGCGACTCTAGGATCAATATATAGGGGGGGGCACAGAAGATACACAGTCAAAAATGGGGGGGCACTAATATTTTTCACCAGCTAATCATACTACTGAAAAATACAATATATGTTATAGTTCATACACCATGCTGTACAGTATATATAGGATTATAATATATATTGTATAGCATGTTTATTAACAATATTGTATATTACACTGTGGCATGGTGTATGGATTATAATGTATATTGTATGGCATGGTACAAGGATTATAATGTATACTGTACATCAAATGTATGGAGGTTACACCATGCCGGACAATATAACCTTTGCGCCATGCTGTACAATAAACAGTATAACCCCTACACAGTGTAGCGGTATACTGTATATTGTGTGGCACAGAGTAGAGGTATACTGTATATTGTGTGGCACAGTGTAGCGGTATACTGTATATTGTGGAGCACAGTGTAGAGGTATACTGTATATTGTGGGGCACAGTGTAGAGGTATACTGTATATTGTGTGGCACAGTGTAGAGGTATACTGTATATTGTGTGGCACAGTGTAGAGGTATACTGTATATTGTGGGGCACAGTGTAGCAGTATACTGTATATTGTGGGGCACAGTGTAGAGGTATACTGTATATTGTGGGGCACAGTGTCGAGGTATACTGTATATTGTGTGGCACAGTGTAGAGGTATACTGTATATTGTGGGGCACAGTGTAGAGGTATACTGTATATTGTGTGACACAATGTAGAGGTATACTGTATATTGTGTGGTACAGTGTAGAGGTATACTGTATATTGTGTGGCACAGTGTAGAGGTATACTGTATATTGTGTGGCACAGTGTAGCGGTATACTGTATATTGTGTGGCACAGTGTAGCGGTATACTGTATATTGTGTGGCACAGTGTTTGCTATATGTGTATAACAAACATACTCCACATGAAAACTTACAATTACTTGGCTTGACCTTGGTGATCTCTGATGCCAGTTTAACACTTTGGTTGGGGGGCTAGGTGTAAGAAAATGCCATCCCCTGGGCAGTATGGTTTTTGGGTTCTTCCTCTTCGGACTCTGTACTAGCTGTAACACATAAGAAAGGATGTTACACGTCTAGATCCATCTGCTCAGTTACATCTATATTCGCTTCATGGAAAACTATGGAAACAATATAGTATAGGTTTCTACACAAATTGCAGATGCTGAGGCATATGCAGTACGCCGACCTGCAGGGTATTGCGATGTGAAGTCACGGTTAATGGGCAAACGAGGGTTACTCACAGTTTGTAGGGAGACCCTGGGCAGGTGTAGAGCAGTGATGGAGAGGCTGGCACAGGAGACCTCTGGGGCACTCTCTGTATGTAGGGACCAGGCTTGATGTTGGGTGAGGTGCCCTGGATGTTGCAGATGTTTTATGTGCCTGGGGCAAGGTCCCTTTAAGATTTTGTGACGCCAGTGCCTGTAACGGTGACACACCGGTTTATAGTTGTAATAAGTGAGGAACACAGGTTGTGGTGAACCAAACTTTTCTTTACTGGAAACGGTTAAACTTTATACAGTTCTTTGTAAGTTCAGATCCATATAGCAGGTTCACATTACGAGCACGCTTTCACATAAACGGCAGGTATAATGTTCTTTGCAAGATACTCAGAGGGTAACAACAACGCTCACAGATCAGGTTGTACCTTCTCCTCAGAAATACTGTACACTGTTCCTAAGAACTCCTGTCTGTATCCCAAGGCCCTAATGCTGGCTTTTATCCTTGGTAACAATCTTCCTCAGGTATATATCCCTTGCTTTAGGTTATTAGTACTTCTGCCCTTCAGCTTACTTGCATAGCTGGAACACTGGCTTGGCTCTGCTCTGCTTGTGGGATCTGCTGGTTTCTCCCAGGAGGCAAACTCTTCTCTTGGGGTGAATCTACTGAGCTAACTGAGGCTCAGGGACTTCAGGCAGGCTAGGATCCTTCCATTAGCCTCCTGGGGGCAACTAGAAGCCTGGGCTGTCTAGCTGCATGTCAGGAAGAGGCCCTCAGCTTGTCTCTGGCTGGTGCCCTCTCACTTCTGTCTCTCCACAGACTCCGGACTACAGACTAACCCCTCTCTGTCTGGGCCTGAATATATATATACTAGGGGCTCCCTATCTCCCTCTAGTGTCTAGGATGATTAACTACACACTAATAGACCTGTTGCACAGCTAACAGGGGAGAATACACATAAATACATATTAATGTATTAAAATGGGCTGAGAAATACACTGCCACTGTCCCTTAGTAGTAGGAGGACAACGTGGCCCAATTGACCCTTGTGTAGTGCCCACATTTACCTAGTGGGACACTACACAAACAGCATGGTGAATATATGTTGCCCCATAACAACCAGATGCCTGTCCAGCCAAACCGAGGGACAGTCACGGACTGAAATGTCCCAGTCCCCATGGCTAGTTAATCACATTACATGACCAGGCCCGGCAGCTGTTCCATCCTTTTCCTACTCTGTCTGTACTATCTGTATATTTTTTCATAGTGTAATACTGTTGAGGAGGCCCTGACAAAATCTTTTAGTCCTCCTCCTCCTGGATGGGCCCCTTCTAGGTCAGGGCCCCAAAGCAGCAGCTTCCCCTTCAGCTACGCCCCTGGCGCTGGGGTAATATAATTAAGGGGTATCAGGGTACATTGGGTGTAATATAACTGAGGAGGGCTAGCAGACATTATAAAAGGGTAATATAGCTTACATTACCCCTGTATTACGTCCCTGATAGGATAGCACTCCTCAGTTATGTTACCCCTGTATAATGCACCCTGATACCCCTTAGTTATATTATATAACTAAGGGATATCAGGGTACATTACACAGGGGTAATATAACTGAGGGGTATCAGGGTACATTATACAAGAGTAATATAACTGAGGAGGGCTATCATGGGACATTATACAGGGGTAATGTAAGCTATATTACCACCGTATAATGCCTGATAGGCCTCCTGAGTTATATTACCCCTGTATAATAATGTACCCTGATACCCCTTAGTTATATGACCCCGCAGGGATCATATAACTAAGGGGTATCCGGGTACATAATTATACAAGGGTAATATAAGTTACTCAGGAGGCCCATCAGGCATTATACGGTGGTAATATAAGTTATATTACCCTCTGTATAATGTACCCTGATACCCCTTGGTTATATTACCCCCTGTATAATGTACCCTGATTACCCTCAGTTATATAACTGAGGGGTATCAGGGGACATTATGGGTAATATTATTACTAAGGGGTATCAGGGTACATTATACAAGGGTAATATAACTGAGGAGGACTCAGTGCTATCAGGCGACATTATACGGAGGGTCCTTAGTTATATTACCCCTTTATAATGTACCCTGATACCCCTAAGTTATAGGGGTATCAGGGTTGAGGAGTGGTTGGGCGCAAGCAGGCAGGCCATGAGGTGAGGTAGTGGGGGTACATACTTTTTTAAAAACTTTTTATTCTTACTTTGTTTTCTCTAGGGCCGGGGCCGGCCAGGCAGAGTTGGGAAGGTGCCACACACAGTCACAGTCAGTAGTCCTCCTCTCCTGTCCGACAGTCCGAAGCTGGGGCCTGGGATAGGCAGTGGGCACAGACAGAGACAGGCTCACTAAATCACTAGACTAGCAGCAGACGCAGTAGCAGAAGATGAAGCAAACGTTCGCGTGGGCGGGCAGACACGCAGCTTTACGTGGTGACGTCAACTCGTCTCTGCAGCTGCCGCACTCCCAGCCTGCGCCCGTCCTGCGCGCTCTGCCTCCGCTGGGTCCGAACGCCGCCCCCACCCCCATCTGTCATGTGACTCATGTCTGTGTATCTGTGTTGTCTGTAGTGTGTACTTGAATCACTGAGTCACTCATTAGTGCGGGCGGCCGGCCGGGCGCAGCAGCAATTAGCGAATCAGTGGGGTGGGCACCTGGGGGGGCAAGGAATGACCTGAGGGGGGCAATTGCCCCCCCTTGCCCCCCTGTAGCGACGCCACTGGCAATGTCCCAACTCGCTGGCATTCAACACTGCACATGCTCGAGCGCCTGTACGAGCAACGGAAAGCCATGAACGATTTTGTCATGCACCGGTCAGCCTCAGCAGCAGAAAGCATGTGTTGCTTTGAGGTCAGGCAGTGGCAGCTCATCCGAGATGCCTTTCAGGTGCTGAAGCCCTTCAAAGAGGCCACAAAGTTTGAGAGAGGGTTTTCAGCGCCACTGGGGACTTGGTGACACCTAAACAGACCAAGTTGTCCTCTGCCAATGTCCAAAATGTCACTTTTGTCAAAATTAACCAAGCTGGATTTCCGGGGGGCGGCTCAGCATGGCAGCCGCATTTTAAGCAAGCTCCGGCCCTGCTACTGATCTAAGGCTGCTTCTTACCCCACTGCCTGGTATACAGACCAGCGGGAGACCAGATACAGTGAGGACAAGGGCCAGAACTACCCGGTCTGGCTCTCCTTCTTCCTCGAAAGCCTAGGAGGCCAAGCACACCACTGCGGCCTGAGATACCGCCTCCGCCATTACCTCGTGGCGGCAACAGTCTCAGGCAGCCCACACCGCCCGACGCAGCTTCGCCTACCAGGCCCTTAGATCACCAATCCTCTCCAGGTGGCACAATCAGGAACCTGAATCAGGTGAGCACGCAGGGAGTTACAAGGGCCCACCAGCTCTCTGTTTGTATAAGGGACACCCTGGCAGGTGAGGAAATAAGCCAGCACCCCCACTTACAGTGCGCTAATGCCGTGGGCTGCTCCTGCTCCAACTCGGCATGGTGGGTCTCTGCCACATTTTCCCTCCATCTTGGGCACAGGCTGCCCTACATACAGGATGCTTTGCTGCTGATATTACTGCAGACCCTGCATCATCTAAGTCATTTACCAGGCTGGCAGAGTTGCATGAAAGATTTCTGATCCTCTATTAACCCTCAAGCTGCTGGGCTATTTTCTACGTATACACCGTTTCGGTGCATTATCCATCTTCATGCTATGAGCATAAATCTACATCTGCTATATGCGACTTATTCACATTTTCTTATTACTTCTCTTCAGAATCGTTGGTTCTGTTCCTTATGTAATACGGTAGCCAGTGTGACTGCTGATTTCTGTACTTTGAAGCTCGACCACTGTAACCATCTGTCCCTTTGCTACCTCATGGATAAGTTTATGGGGAAGAATGCCAATAAGGGATCCAGAACCCTAACCCGCAGTCAAACTCCATCTTCCCCAGTACGCACATCCACGACCCCAATATGGATACCTCAAAGGCTACGGCCCAGGCCATCTCCGATCTGCTTATACCAACTACTGACACCCGCTTAGCGGCCTTTCAATCCTCTTTGGACCTTACTGTCTCCCAAGTAACCGCTCATAACACTCATTTAATTGAGGTCGAACAGCGGGTCTCTGATCTACAGGATGTGGTCCACTCTTGCCGCATTTGGAGGAGAAGGAGCAAATGCTCTTCTCAATGAAAGATGACCGAGGGCTGGGCCCACAGGTACAGAGGGTACACAATGCCACACAGACAAAGTTCTTTTTCCCCAGCAGTTGAGTTCACTGAACAATGTAGTGAACAAGAAGCTGAGAATATATAAAACAGATTGGTACACAGAGAATAAACCAACAGTAAATGTTACACTATCTAACAATAAACCAGTAAATGTGATGTTTTCCCCAAAGTCCATTAAGCAGCCTCGCTGCACTTGTATGTTCCTGGGCAATATTAAACAAACCCATATTGTTTAATATCTTTATCAGCGAAATTGCAGAAGGCCTCGATGGTAAGGTGTGTCTTTTTCCTGATGACACAAAGATTTGTAACAGGGTTGATGTTCCTGGAGGGATACACCAAATGGAAAAGGATTAGAGGAATGGTCAAAAATCTGGCAACTAAAATTTAATGTTGATAAGTGCAAGATAATGCACCTGGGGCATAAAAACTTAAGAGCAGAATATAAAATCAGTGATACAGTCCTAACCTCGGTATCTGAGTAAAGGGATTTAGGGGTCATTATTTCAGAAGACTTAAAGGTAGGCAGACAATGTCATAGAGCAGCAGGAAATGCTAGCAGAATGCTTGGGTGTATAGGGAGAGGCATTACTAGTAGAAAGAGGGAGGTGCTCATGCCGCTCTACAGAGCACTAGTGAGACCTCATTTGGAGTATTGTGCTCAGTACTGGAGACCATATCTCCAGAAGGATATTGATACTTTGGAGAGAGTTCAGAGAAGAGCTACTAAACTAGTACATGGATTGCAGAATAAAACTTACCAGGAAAGATTAAAGGACCTTAACATGTATAGCTTGGAAGAAAGACGAGACAGAGGGGATATGATAGAAACTGCTAAATACATAAAGGGAATCAACAAGGTAAAAGAGGAAAGAATATTTAAAAGAAGAAAAACTGCTACAAGAGGACATAGTTTTAGATTAGAGGGGCAAAGGTTTAAAAGTAATATCAGGAAGTATTACTTTACTGAGAGAGTAGTGGATGCATGGAATAGCCTTCCTGCAGAAGTGGTAGCTGCAAATACAGTGAAGGAGTTTAAGCATGCATGGGATAGGCATAAGGCCATCCTTTATATAAGATAGGGCAGGGGCTTTTCATAGTACTCAGTATATTGGGCAGACTAGATGGGCCGAATGGTTCTTATCTGCCGACACATTCTATGTTTCTATGTATTCCTCTGAAGGCAGCTCCAATTTTTATCATATTATCCCTTACGTATGCAAACTAATGGCATTTGTCAGACTGATCAGGATCCTGATCCGTCTGACAAATGCATTGAAATGCCGGATCCGGATGCGCAGACCAGAATACCAGATCCGTCAATGCGGCAATTTGAATGCCGATCCGGCACTAATACATTCCAATGGAAAAAAATTCCGGATCTGGCATCCCGGCAAGTGTTCCGGAATTTTGGCCAGAGATAAAACCGCAGCAGGCTGCGGTATTATCTCCATCCTGAAAAGTGAAAACGACTGAACTGAGGACATCCCTGATGCATCCTGAACGGATTGCTCTCCATTCAGAATGCATGGGGATAAAACTGATCAGTTATTTTCCGGTATTGAGCCCCTAGGACGGAACTCAATCCCAGAAAAGAAAAATGCAAGTGTAAAAGTACCCTAAGGCTTTCACACTCGCATTTTGGCTTTCCGTTTGTGATATCCGTTCAGGGCTCTCACAAGCGGTCCAAAATAGATCAGTTTTGCCCTAATGCAATCTGAATGGAAAAGGATCCACTCAGAATGCATCAGTTTGCCTCCGATCAGTCTCCATTCCGCTTTGGAGGCGGACACCAGTATTGCCTGCAGTGTTTTGGTGTCCGTCTGACGAAACTGAGCCAAACATCCTGGCACACAATGTAAGTCAATGGGGACGGATCCGTTTTCTCTGACACAATCTGGTACAATAGAAAACAGATCCGTCCTCCATTGACTTTCAGTGGTGTTCAAGACAGATCAGTCTTGGCTATGTTACAGATAATACAAATAGATCCGTTCAGAATGGATGCAGACGTTTGTATTATCTGAACGGAAGCGTTTTTGCAGATCCATGACGGATACGCACAAAACTCGAGTGTGAAAGTAGCCTAATACATTTAAGGTCCCTTGGACAACATCCTTACAGTGATACAAAATAAAGTGGATGACCGCTCCAGGCAAAACAACCTACGCCTTATTGGAGTTCCTGAAACGATCCGTCCTAATGAACTCATATGGTCCACTTCTGAATGGTTACCCCAAGAATTAAAATTGGGAGATTCCACATATAAAATTCCGGTGGAACGCGCTCACAGAGTGGGCCCTCCGCGTGCTGACAGCTCCGCTAAACCAAGACCTGTTATTTCCAAGATCCTTAACTATCAGGACAAAATCTGAATTCTGGCTGCCTTTTGCCAAGCCTCTACAGTAAGCTATGAGAATTCCAAGCTTCTGCTTTTCCAGAACTTTTCAGCGGCAGTAGTGGAAAAACGAAGAGCCGTTAACCCAGTCGGCAAACTTTTGAGGATAAATCTATCCGCTTTAGTCTCCAGTACTCTGCTACTCTTAGATTCTGCATGGGTGACAAGATGTGGGTTTTCACTGATCCTCAGAAGGCTTTAGCCCACCTTCACTCTCTTTGTCGAGCTCCGCCATCTCTCCTACAGCACCTACTTGAAGAGCGGAGTCGCATATTACCTATGGCGTTAAGTTATTTTGCTGATGGTTACACTTTGCCAGTTAATTTTTTTCCTCCAGTCATGGAGTTTGCGTTACAGTATATTATGTTTTCTATTGTCATGGCACTGCTCTCTCGGGCTGATGGGCGGTATGAGGACATTTTGCTATTGTTAGTTTGTTTATATGAAGGGAAATCAAGTGCGCACCTTTATGGGGGACCTCATGCAATGTTGGGGGGGATTCCTGCTCGCTGGGACGGTCTTCTTCCCTCCTTCTTTCTATACTCTTATACCAATTTTGGCAACTGACAGGTATTGGTTAAATGGCAAATTCTATTGACATTACTGTGTCACATCTCTGCTTTAACATGGTGTACCTGGAATGTTAATTGGCCTTAATACTCCAGTCACATATTGGTGGGTGGAAATTCATCCCCCCACCCATATACATCCTCACCAGTCCTCTCCTAATACTAATTAGCAACCCCTACTATATCCTTCATATCATTTTTTTGTTGTTTATAAGCACACTAACCTTTGAGGCACTATACTTGGTGTGTTCCAAGTATTTTTAAATGGTTCCAATAAATAGTAGATTTTAAGAGGTATTATTTAGCTTAGCATTAGACCCTCTACTTAGAGTCTTGCAGACTCTTCCTTCTTTTTCTGGTATATTCACAGGATCAGTCGAGACTAAATTGCTAGCCATCGCAGACGATATTCTATTATTTATTTCAAATCCATGTCAGGCTATCCTGGAGATAATGTCAGTCATAGCATCTCTTGGCTCTATATCTGGATTTAAAGTAAACTTTCGTAAATCAAAAGCACTTCCTATCTTTCGTACGCCTACAAACCGTTGGGGCACCTCTTTCCCATTTCAATGGCACCCCGAATCCATCACATATCTGGAAGTTAAACTGGCCACTAACCCAGCCCATTTATATAGGCTGAACTATCACCCTCTCATAACCTCAGTCAATTCTTTAATTCAGACATAGCAACATGTGTTTTTATGGCTGATGCCATCTCCTTTAAAATGGTAGCCTTTCCTAAATTGCTATATTTAATTCAAACATTACCCCTATTGCTTCACTCTTCAGATATCAAACTTCTTCAAAGAACCTTTAGACGTTTCATCTGGGGCTGTTGGAATATTTATGCTGTCTCCGATTGACAGTCTATATTATTTATGTGAATAAATTAAAATCTGTAATGAAGGAGATTCTAATTTATTATCATAAATATCAAGCTAAAACAAGCTCGTGATCTGCGTTGAATTGAAGACAAAACCCAGTTACAGACAAATATATATGTAATTTATTAATACATTTTATAGTGCAAAATAATATACCGTATTTTTCGCCCTATAAGACGCACCGGCCCATAAGACGCACCTAGGTTTTTGGGGAGGAAAATAAGAAAAAAATATTTTAACCAAAAGGTGTGCTTTTGGTGGGTTTGGAACTAATGGTGGTCTGTGGATGACGGACACTGTTATGGGGGGGATCTGTGGATGACGGACACTGTTATGGGGGGGATCTGTGGATGACGGACACTGTTATGGGAGGATCTGTGGATGACGGACACTGTTATGGGAGGATCTGTGGATGACGGACACTGTTATGGGGGGATCTGTGGATGACGGACACTTATGGGGGGATCTGTGGATGATGGACACTTATGGGGGGATCTGTGGATGACGGACACTTATGGGGAGATCTGTGGATGACGGACACTTATGGGGGGATCTGTGGATGACGGACACTTACAGGGGGGGATCTGTGGATGACGGACACTTATGGGGGGATCTGTGGATGACGGACACTGTTACAGGGGGGATCTGTGGCTGGCACTGTTACAGGGGGGGATCTGTGGATGGCACTGTTATATATGTGCCATCCACAGACCCCCCACCCCATAACAGTGCCATCCACAGACCCCCCCCCCCCAACCCATAACAGTGCCATCCAGTGTCGGACTGGGGTGCCTAGGGCCCACCAGTGGAATTGATTTTGGAGGCCCACCCTAGAGCTGCAGATATAACTTGTTCATTTTTCAGTCTCGCACACATGAATGTATGCATTTTAGCACACAATACAGTAACAGTATGCTAAACAGAACAGTATTGTGCACTGCACTATATCAAATAATTTCTCTTTAAAGGGAGTCTGTCATCACAGTTTCACCTTTTTAACCCTTCCCATAGCTTTCGAGCAGCATTACAGTTGATAAAAACGTTACCTTTATAAGCAATCGTGGACTTATAAAACTGGCAAAAATCATCTTAGTAGGATATGCAAATGAGGGCTCGCAAGTGCCCAGGGGCGGCGTCAACCTCGTAGGTGCCCAGGCAGCTTTGCCTTATCGTCGCTTTCCCCCGCCCAGTCTTTCCCTCTGCCCGCCCATCTTCTTACTTCTTCTTTCGGCGAGATCCCGCGCCTGCGCACTGAGTCCGTTCGCCGGCGCATTAATTACTGTGATGCCGTACCAGGAATGGACATCGCAGTGCGCATGCGCCGGCTAATGGACTCAGTGCGCAGGCGCGGGATCTCGCCGAAAGAAGAAGAAGATGGGCGGGCAGAGGGAAAGACTGGGCGGGGGGAAGCGACGATAAGGCAGAGCTAGCTGGGCACCTACGAGGTTGACGCCGCCCCTGGGCACTTGCGAGCCCTCATTTGCGTATCCTACTAAGATGATTTTTGCCAGTTTTATAAGTCCACGATTGCTTATAATGGTAACGTTTTTATCAACTGTAATGCTGCTCGAAAGCTATGGGAAGGGTTAAAAAGGTGAAACTGTGATGACAGACTCCCTTTAAGCAACTCATTTAGTTGATAACTGTATCTGTTATTTACAGTCAGTAGTTTAGACAGAAGTCACACATGGACATTCCATGTCCTAGATCAGGCATCTACAAACTGTGGCCCTCCAGCTGTTGTAAAACTACAACTCCCACAATGCCCTGCTGTAGGCTGATACCTGTAGGCTGTTCAGGCATGCTGGGAGTTGAAGTTTTGTAACAGCTGGAGGGCCGCAGTTTGAGGATGCCTGTCCTAGATGAACCACCCAGTCCCCCAGCCAGCCTAAACAATATCCAAAGTGAAGGAAATGTTTCCTGCATATTCAAAAGGATAAGTTTATTGAAGTGATCGCAGTAGTGCCCCGGCCTCCTCACAGCTCACCAAGCTCAGCGCCGTACATTGTATAGCGGCTGTGCTTGGTATCATGTTCAGCCCCTTTCACTTCTATGCGGCTGAGTCACATGGCCCAGAAAAATCACAGAGAAGGGCACAGCCCTCACAGGAGCCCCGGTGCCTTCTCAAACAGCTGATCGGCAGTGGTCCCAGGTAGGGATCGACCAATTATCGGAGTTACCGAAATTATCGGCCAATATTCAGGATTTTCAAAGTTATCGGTATCAGCATCTAACCTTGCCGATATGCCGATAACGAATCGCGAACATGGATCGCGCTGCTATCAACGCGATCAATGTTCCCTCAGCAGCACAAGGGGGAAGGAAGCAGTCCCTCCCTCCTGTGCCGCTGCTGCCGCTGCCACCAGTGAGAGGCAAGAGGGGAGGAGGAGGGGAGGGGCTGTGGCCATTGCGCCACCAATGAACTCAGTTATTAATTCAAATATAGGAGGCGGGTGAATCATATAGCTGCACCTGAGGGGTTAACTGCCGCGGATCGCAGCTACCTCTCATAGAGGTCAAGTGTCGCTATATTTGAATTAATGGGCAAGTTATCTTCATTGGTGGCAGTGGCAGCTTCTGATCAGAGCCCAAGCAGTGTAATTGCGGGGCTCTGATCGGTTACCATGGCAGCCAGGACGCTACTGACGCCCTGGCTGCCATAGTCAGCTCCCTGCTGCTGTGTGTACTATGCACAGGGCAGCAGGGAGAGTGTGAAGTCCTATTCACCCTGATAGAGCTCTATTAGGGTTAATAGGACAAGGGATCCAGGTTCTAGCCCCTAAGGGGGAAATAGTTATTAAATTAAAAAAAACACCAAAATATTAAGTATCAATATTTAATCTTAGATATATATTATGGCATCTCTTCATTTAACAACAGATTTGTGTAGGAATTTTTAATTTTTTTTCAAAAATGAAAATGCACAAAATATTGGTATAAATTATCGGCTATCGGCCTGAAAGTTCACAGGTTATCGGCTCTAAAAAAAATTAATATCGGTCGATCCCTAGTCCCGGGTGTCAGACCCCCACCAATCAGATACTGATGACCCATCCACAGTCACTGACTGATATCAGCCGCTCCTCTTATAATGCTCTAGTACTGATATTCCATATTTTTCGCCCTATAAGACGCACCGGCCCATAAGACGCACCTAGGTTTTTGGGGAGGAAAATAAGAAAAAATATATTTTTAACCAAAAGGTGTGCTTTTGGTGGGTTTGGAACTAATGGTGGTCTGTGGATGGCACTATTACTGGGGATCTGTGAAGGACACTGTTATGGGGGGATCTGTGAAGGACACTGTTATGGGGGGATCTGGGGATGGCACTGTTATGGGGGATCTGTGGATGACGCATTGTTAGGCCTCATGCACACGACCGTTGTTTTATTCCGTGTCCATTTTTCGTGATTTTCTGCGGACCCATTGACTTTCAATGGGTTTGTTGAAAACTCGGCTAATGCACCGTTTGTCATCCGCGTCCGTGATTCCAGTCCGTCAAAAAAATATAACCTATCCTATTTTTTCCACGGAAAACGGTTTGCGGACCCATTCAAGTCAATGGGACCGTGAAAAAACGCGGAGGCACACAAGATTGTCATCCGCGTGTCCGCGTCCGTTTTTTTCCTATCATTTGCATGGCAAACTTGACTTAGATTTTTTTTTACTTTCCTTCATGTCTGGTGATCCTCCAAAAATAAAGGAAGACACACGGAAACAAAAACGGAAACGGATCACGGAACAACGGAACCCCATTTTGCGGAACGGAACACAACAACGGTCGTGTGCATGAGGCCTTATGGGGGGATCTGTGGATGATGCACTGTTATGGGGGGATCTGTGGATGACGCACTGTTATGGGGGTATCTGTGACGGACACTGTTATGGGGGTATCTGTGACGGACACTGTTATGGGGGGGATCTGTGGATGGCACTGTTATGGGGGATCTGTGGATGGCACTGTTATATATGTGCCATCACAGACCCCCCACCCCATTACAGTGCCATCCACAGACCCCCCACCCCTTAACAGTGTCATCCACTCTGTCCCCCATAAAACTGTCATCCACAGATCCCCCCCACCGCTCCAGTGCTGCAGTATACAAATATAAAATGTCTCATTCAATTAAAAGTGATTAAACATGCCCCCTCACTCCTAATATTACTGTACACCCTAACAGCTTCTGTACAACGCAGGCAGGCCGGGCGGCCAGCGCGTCACTCACTGACGTCACGTGCCTGCGCCGCCTGCTTGATTCATAAAGTAGGCGGCGCAGGCACGTGACATCAGGGAGTTAGGCTGCCGCCCGCCCGGCCTGCGTTCTAAAGAAGCTGTTAGGGTGTATGGTAATATTAAAAGTGTGGGGAAGGGGGGCATGTTTAATCACTTTTAATTGAATGAGACATTTTATATTTGAATATTGCATCACTGGACAGCACTGACTGCACCGGCCCCGCCACAATTGCCGGCCCCCAGCTCCTCCTCCCAGTCCCTCCCCGCTCTCACATACATCGCAGCCTGCGATGTAAAAATGTCAGCATTCGCCCCATAAGTCGCAGGGGCATTTTCCCCCCATTTTTTGGGCGAAAAAAGTGCATCTTATGGGGTGAAAAATACGGTAACCTCCAGAGACATTACATCATATGTGACTGATATCAGCCGCTCCTCTTATAACGCTCCAGTACTGATATAACCTTCAGAGACATTACATCCTATGTGACTGATATCAGCCACTACTCTTATATCGCTCCAGTACTGATATAACCTCCAGAGCAGGGGCGTATATACAGGGGTCGCAGTTGCGACCGGGGCCGGCACTCCAGGGGGCCCGGCCGCCTGTGGACCCCTGGCCCCGCCCTGCAGTAGTGCTGTGCCTGCCTGTATAAGGGCTGTTTCACACGAGCGAGTCCATTGCGGGAATCACGCTCCGTGTGTGAGTGTGATCCTCCGCTCTGGACTTGCAGGAGCGCACGGCATTATCATGATTTATAATGCTATGTGTCTCTGCTTGGCCTTTTTTCCACAGAATCATAGTGACATAAAGCTGTCAGTATGATTCTGTGGAAAAAAGGCCATGCAAAGACACATAGAATTATAAATCATGATGATGCCGTGCGCTCCTGCAAGTCCAGAGCGGAGGATCACACTCACACACGGAGCGTGATTCCCGCAATGGATTAGCTCGTGTGAAACAGCCTTAACCCGGGCGGACAACCCGGGGCCCGCCGCCCAGTGTTGCGTTTCTGTGCTGCAGTGCCAGGCCAGCCCTACCCTCCTTGAGTGAGTCTCCTCCCCCTGACTCTCCTCCCCGTGCGGGTGCAGCGTGCCTAGTCATTTCCTGTTGGGCGGCCGCACCGGACATGACGTTTCCCTAGGCTGCGCAGGCGCACAACAACGCCGGGACGCAGCAGGGAGAAGGCGCCGGAAAAGCTTTCGAGAGAGCGTGAAGAAGCCGATGCCGGTCCGGGAGTGAAGATAAGATTTGTAAAAAAAAAAAAAAAAAAAGGTCTTCATAATTGCTCAGCACATTTATGGTCAGTGAGTTCAGAGTAGGGTCTGATGGGGGCTGGCTTTATAACTAGCTCTGCTATATTTCTGTAGCCTGCAATCTCTGACTGCCCAGTATTATAGTATTGTATTATATAGACTAGTAGCTCAGAATTGCACCAATATCCATTTACCATTACTGCCAGGACATGTTGGGTGTAGTAGTTTCAGCCCAACGGGGCAGTCAGAGGTTGCAGGCTACAGAAATATAGCAGAGTTAGGCTACTTTCACACCTGCGTTTCTGGGTCCGCTTGTGAGATCTGTTTCAGGGCTCTCACAATTGGTCCAAAACGGATCAGTTCAGCCCCAATGCATTCTGAATGGATAAGGATCCGCTCAGAATGCATCAGTTTGCCTCCGTTCAGCCTCCATTCCGCTCCGGAGGCTGACACCAAAACGCAGCTTGCAGCCAAACGGATCTGTTCTGAACGGATACAAGCATTTGCATTATAGGTGCGGATCCGTCTGTGCAGATTCGTTTTGGTGCCCACCTGGCGATGAGGAGCCAAACGGATCCGTCCT
Source organism: Bufo bufo (assembly GCF_905171765.1). Classification (NCBI taxonomy): domain Eukaryota; kingdom Metazoa; phylum Chordata; class Amphibia; order Anura; family Bufonidae; genus Bufo; species Bufo bufo. Next base: position 73,166,930 of record NC_053399.1, on the reverse strand, counting down.
GACATACAATGTAAGTCAATGAGGACGGATCCGTTTTCACTGACACAATATGGTGCAATTGAAAACGGATCCGTCCTCCATTGACTTTTAGTGTAAGTCAAACGGATCCGTTTGCATTATCTTTTTTTTTCGTGGTAATGCAAATGGATCCGTTCTGAACGGATAAAAGCGTTTGCATTATAGGTGCGGATTCGTCTGTGCAGATACCAGACGGATCCGCACCTAACGCAGGTGTGAAAGTAGTCTAACTCTGCTGCTGGTGGAGGGAGGTTGGGGGGGGACGGACACAGCGAGGGGGGCCCCATGGTTCAGTTTTGCACCGGAGCCCCATGGATTGTGTGTACGCCACTGCTCCAGAGACATTACATATTATGTGGGGGTGAGGGGCTGGGAAAGTGTGAAATGCCACTGATGAGAGGGAAGAGGGGGACACTGGGCATTACACTAGTACAAGCAGACAGGCAAGGGGCCCACCGGGCATTTCACCGGCTTCCCAGTGAGCCAGTCCGACCCTGGTGCCATCCACAGACCCCCACCCCTTAACTGTGCCATCCATAGATTCCGTGTGCCCCCCGGCGCCGCCGCCCACCCCCCCCCCCCGTATACAAATATAAACTGTATTATTGAATTAAAAGTTATTAAACATGCCCCCCTCACTCCTAATAGTACCGTATATCCTAATTGCTTCTGTATAATGCTGGAAGGCGGGCCGGGCGGCCAGCGCATCACTCACTGATGTCACTTGTCTGCTCCGCCTGCTTCATTCATAAAGGAGGCGGCGCAGGCACGTGACATCAGGAAGTTACGCTGCCGCCCGCCTGGCCTGCCTGCCGGCATTATACAGAAGCAATTAGGATATACGGTACTATTAGGAGTGAGGGGGGCATGTTTAATAACTTTTAATTCAATAATACATTTTATATTAGAATACCGGAGCGGTGGGGCGGGGCTATAGTACAGTGACTGCACCGCCCCACCGCTATTGCCGGCCCCCAGCTCCTCCTCCCAGTCCCTCCCCCGGCCCCCGCTCCGTACATCGCATCCAGCGATGTTAAACTGTCAGCATTCGCCCCATAAGACGCAGGGGCATTTTCCTCCCATTTTTGGGGAGGAAAAAGTGCGTCTTATGGGGCGAAAAATACGGGTACAATAAAATTGGTGACAATTGAAATTCAATCAATGATATGCAAAATAGTGAGAAAGTCAAAAATAATTGAGAGTGTATATATATATATATACACAATTATGCCTTATTATAATGATACCCCTCAATTATATTTTAAATCAATTTAATACTTGATTTCTCTCAGCCGACAAATGTCTGATTAAACCCAAATCTGGTTTATCTTTTATCTATACAGATATTTATATATATATATATACACTGCTCAAAAAAATAAAGGGAACACTTAAACAACACAATGTAACTCCAAGTCAATCACACGTCTGTGAAATCAAACTGTCCACTTAGGAAGCAACACTGAGTGACAATCAATTTCACATGCTGTTGTGCAAATGGGATAGACAACAGGTGGAAATTATAGGCAATTAGCAAGACACCCCCAATAAAGGAGTGGTTCTGCAGGTGGTGACCACAGACTACTTCTCAGTTCCTATGCTTCCTGGCTGATGTTTTGGTCACTTTTGAATGCTGGTGGTGCTTTCTCTCTAGTGGTAGCATGAGACGGAGTCTACAACCCACACAAGTAGCTCAGGTAGTGCAGCTTATCCAGGATGGCACATCAATGCGAGCTGTGGCAAGAAGGTTTGCTGTGTCTGTCAGCGTAGTGTCCAGAGCATGGAGGCGCTACCAGAAGACATGCCAGTACATCAGGAGATGTGGAGGAGGCCGTAGGAGGGCAACAACCCAGCAGCAGGACCCCTACCTCTGCCTTTGTGCAAGGAGGAACAGGAGGAGCACTGCCAGAGCCCTGCAAAATGACCTCCAGCAGGCCACAAATGTGCATGTGTCTGTTCAAACGGTCAGAAACAGACTCCATGAGGGTGATATGAGGGCCCGACGTCCACAGGTGGGGGTTGTGCTTACAGCCCAACACCGTGCAGGACGTTTGGCATTTGCCAGAGAACACCAAGATTGGCAAATTCGCCACTGGCGCCCTGTGCTCTTCACAGATGAAAGCAGGTTCACACTGAGCACATGTGACAGACGTGACAGAGTCTTGAGACGCCGTGGAGACCGTTCTGCTGCCTGCAACATCCTCCAGCATGACCGGTTTGGCATTGGGTCAGTAATGGTGAGGGGTGGCATTTCTTTGGAGGGCCGCACAGCCCTCTATGTGCTCGCCAGAGGTAGCCTGACTGCCATTAGGTACCGAGATGAGATCCTCAGAACCCTTGTTAGACCATATGCTGGTGCGGTTGGCCCTGGGTTCCTCTTAATGCAAGACAATGCTAGACCTCATGTGGCTGGAGTGTGTCAGCAGTTCCTGCAAGACGAAGGCATTGATGCTATGGACTGGTCCGCCCGTTCCCCAGACCTGAATCCAATTGAGCACATCTGGGACATCATGTCTCGCTCTATCCACCAACGTCACGTTGCACCACAGACTGTCCAGGAGTTGGCAGATGCTTTAGTCCAGGTCTGGGAGGAGATCCCTCAGGAGACCGTCCGCCACCTCATCAGGAGCATGCACAGGCGTTGTAGGGAGGTCATACAGGCACGTGGAGGCCACACACACTACTGAGCCTCATTTTGACTTGTTTTAAGAACATTACATAAAAGTTGGATCAGCCTGTAGTGTGTTTTTCCACTTTAATTTTGAGTGTGACTCCAAATCCAGACCTCCATGGGTTGAAAAATTTGATTTTCATTTTTTTTTGTGTGTGATTTTGTTGTCAGCACATTCAACTATGTAAAGAACAAAAGTATTTCAGAAGAATATTTAATTAATTCAGATCTAGGATGTGTTATTTTTGTGTTCCCTTTATTTTTTTGAGCAGTGTGTGTGTATATATATATATATATATATATATATATATATATATAATCAACCATACCAGTCTAGAACTTAATTCAATTCCTTGGAGATAATACCGTGTTTCACCAGTATATTTTTAATCTCCCTGTATTGGATTAATTTTCAGGATGATGCTGCAGGTACACCCCAATCTTATTCCAAAACAGATACTATACACAAAGTATGGCTAATTGAATATATATACACTCACCTAAAGAATTATTAGGAACACCATACTAATTCGGTGTTGGACCCCCTTTTGCCTTCAGAACTGCCTTAATTCTACATGGCATTGATTCAACAAGGTGCTGATAGCATTCTTTAGAAATGTTGGCCCATATTGATAGGATCTTGCAGTTGATGGAGATTTGAGGGATGCACATCCAGGGCACGAAGCTCCCGTTCCACCACATCCCAAAGATGCTCTATTGGGTTGAGATCTGGAGACTGTGGGGCCATTTTAGTACAGTGAACTCATTGTCATGTTCAAGAAACCAATTTGAAATGATTCGAGCTTTGTGACATGGTGCATTATCCTGCTGGAAGTAGCCATCAGAGGATGGATACATGTTCTCATTCTGTTTACGCCAAATTCGGAATCTACCATTTGAATGTCTCAACAGAAATCGAGACTCATCAGACCAGGCAACATTTTTCCAGTCTGCAACAGTCCAATTTTGGTGAGCTCGTGCAAATTGTAGCCTCTTTTTCCTATTTGTAGTGGAGATGAGTGGTACCCGGTGGGGACTTCTGCTGTTGTAGCCCATCCGCCTCAAGGTTGTGCGTGTTGTGGCTTCACAAATGCTTTGCTGCTTACCTCGGTTGTAACGAGTGGTTACTTCAGTCAACGTTGCTCTTCTATCAGTTTGAATCAGTCGGCCCATTCTCCTCTGACCTCTAGCATCCACAAGGCATTTTTGCCCACAGGACTGCCGCATACTGAATGTTTTTCCCTTTTCCCACCATTCTTTGTAAACCCTAGAAATGGTTGTGCGTGAAAATCCCAGTAACTGAGCAGGTTGTGAAATACTCAGACTGGCCCGTCTGGCACCAACAACCATGCCACGCTCAAAATTGCTTAAATCACCTTTCTTTCCCATTCTGACATTCAGTTTGGAGTTCAGGAGATTGTCTTGACCAGGAGCACACCCCTAAATGTATTGAAGCAACTGCCATGTGATTGGTTGACTAGATAATTGCATTAATGAGAAATAGAACAGGTGTTTCTAATAATTCTTTAGGTGAGTGTAGATATGTATTATATTAATTAATTATTCTATAAAATATAGGTAAGGTTATACTATTCCAAAATGTCAGCTAGCAGAAATCAGTTTCAATGGTTCTAAGATGGCTGCCTCCAATGACTGAAAAGGTGGTCAGGGCTGGATCTGGTCTTCTCCCTTTTTATGGTTTCCTGATGATCGTTCTCTGATGATGGTCTTTCTGAAGATGGTCCTTTGAAGATGGTTCTTCTCAAGATGGTTTTAGAGAGAGCTCTCTCTTCTGTCAGCCCATACCATCTTTTTATCCCATCTTAGAATGGGCTTGGCCAAGTTTTTTCATTAACTAGTGACTTTATAATTAATAGAACCTCCCCCTAGGGAAAATACACCCTAAACCTTTATGTTACCCTAACACTAGGTGGCACTAGTACTCCATACAAAAGTCAAGGCAGTTATTTATGTTTTCTATATATTCCCTTATTCATTTACTAGCAATTAATTTTAAATAAGGTTTCAGACAAAACCTTGAGGAGATCTTGAATAGACAATGACTTTTGTATTTAGTCAAACACCTCGCATATCCCTTAATCTTTTGACCAGACCTAATTAAATCAAGATACACATGACCATACTCAAGTCATTGTTCTGGGGGAAAAACAGGGTTTGTTTATGATCACCTGTGTCCACACATTTCTCCATTCAAGAAACCTTCAGGAAAGCGATCATTAACTTGTGTTTTACACTGAGAGAGATTCTAAAAATGACAGAGGAATTTGTACCTCATTTCTAACCTTAAAACTGAATATATCTATAAGGACCATATTCTTATATGTACAGCACACGTATTTAAATTGATTATATAAAAATCAATCTACTCATACATTGATTAATATAAAAACCCCAAAGAAAGATTATACTCTTTCTACTCACTGAAAATCATCAAAACTCAGCACATTTCTAATACATTGTCTTATCTAGGCAATTACTTTTCATTAGACCTTGAGACATCTCCTTCTCACAAAAACAGACTTGGGTAAACACTTTGGTACATATTGTAAATCTTAGATTAGTAATTCGGAGTTAAAATCCTGAACTCACCCTGCACTTTTAAAATAAGACAAAATGGTTGTCCTTTAGGCTCATGTCCATACATCTTATATAGGCCTTATACTTATGGGCTTTATTTATACCCAATAGTTCTGACAGGGCGCTACTTGGAAAAGTCGTATCAGCCTATATAAATTACAGCAGCCTCGTATATTGGGGGGGGTCTCAACTTTTCCGATATCTCACTGTACAACCTGGCTGCTAATTTTAGATATGATTGGATGCGAGGTCGAAATCACTTTGCCATCGTAGAAATGGAGAAACAATTCTTCCCTCATATCTCCCTCTTGGCATTACTACATCTCCCAACACCAGTACTACCTCCTAACATAAGAGATTCTCCTTGTCACGAGGGTGTCAAGAGCCACGTCTGACTCCGTTATACCCGGGGTCAGGAAGTTGCAGCGGATGGCTGCAAGCTCTATGTTTAAAGATCGCGCTGTTTCTTAATGGTAGCTTTCTGTGTTTGCCTTGCAATCCTTTTTGTCTCACTCAGGGATCCGTAGCTTCTTCTCTTCAGCTGTTTCTTGTCCGGCACTCCCAACCTCTTTATATTCCCTCCGGATCCCTGTTGGTCTTTTGTTGTCCGCTGTGTCCGCCCACCTGGGATTATATATTTCGTCAGTATTGTCTGTCTTCTCCCTGGTGTTTTCCTTTAGTGTTAGTGGTGCGGAGTAGTGTTCCCACCACCCTATTCACTACTTAGGGCTCATCTTAAGAAAAAGCCAGGGTTTAGGCACGTGATCGACGTACGGGGGAAAAATCCGTCTAGGGACGTCAGGGCAGTCAGGTGCCAGCCTCAAGGTGAGTTAGGGGTCACCATCTTTCCCTCTCCCTTGGACAGGGCCTTCCCTTTTCCCTCCCTTTGCGTCACGTATGTGATCGGCACGCCGGTCGTGATACTCCTATTCTATGGAACACATTGTAGGCCTGGCATAAAGTGAGGAAACTTAGTAAGTTGGATGGCATACACACTTATTTCCAGCCTTTTTTATGTCACCTGGGATTTCGGGGAGGCAGACCACCTAGGACAGTGGTGGCGAACCTATGGCACGGGTGCCAGAGGCGGCACTCAGAGCCCTCTCTGTGGGCACCCGCACTAAGGCATATGGTGTACCAATATGCCTTAGACTTTTCCTGCCATTCATCAGCGCAGGGCGCACTATGAATGGCACAGGCAGCACATTGAATCTAGGCAGGCTATTATAGCTAAATGATAAAGTACATGGAAGATATACTGTATTGGTATTCAGGGTAAATTGCCGTGTTGGCACTTTGCGATAAATAAGTGGGTTTTGGGTTGCAGTTTGGGCACTCTTTTTCTAAAAGGTTCGCCATCACTGACCTAGGATATATAGCACTCTGGCATCACAAGGCTGTATCTGGATCCTTGACATGCTAGACTCAAACTACTCAGTTATCTCTTTTATAGCGGCTTCACAGAAATACCGGGCGTTTAACAATAACCAATTCATAGATTTACAAGCCCGTAGTTTTGTAATACGTTATATGATTAATATTCCGGAAATCTCAAAGGGGGCATGTTTAAATATATTTCTTAAAAGAGCCAGAACCCAAATATCTTCTACTAGTACTATTTATAGATTTCTTAGACCGTTGACAGATTGGGATATAGTAGATACGGGACCTAGAAAATGGATTATAGACTTCCCAGATCTCTACGTCAAAACACTATTACTATCACAAACACCCCCCGGTCAGCAGCTACATAGATATAGCCTTGATGGGACGTGCGATCGGCCAGAAGTTATCTAAAGTCACCAAATGGCAGCAGACCATCGCCCATAATGTTTGTGATGGTCAGATCACCAGCAGGCACTCGCCCATAATTTTTTAAATGGTCAGTTCACCAGCAGGCCCACACCCATAATTTTATCATGGTCAGATCAGCAGCAGACCTTCACCCCTAATGTTTTAGATGGTCAGATCAGAAGCAGGCCCTCACCTACAAGTCCAGTCTCAGTAGCCAAGAGTCTGGTTAACACAATCCTCACCCTGATGGCACACTGGGTGAACGTTGTGGAGGCCGGGAGCGAGTCAGTTGCTGGCACCAGATTTGCCCTCCAATAGATCCTCGTGTACTCATTCCAATTACAGGGTCTCGAAAGAGTCTTGTATTGTTATTTTTCGGCACTACCTCCCTGAGTCGGGAGTGGGTAATTTGCGTGCCTGCTGCCTTCCTTGGATGTGGTAGCTGTTTTTCAGGCTCCCTCATGGGAATTTAACCCTGATTCCTCGTTACCCATGGTCACCATGGTAGGCGCAGAAAGGAACATCGAAAGTTGATAGGGCAGACATCCAAATGGATCGTTGCCGTCATTGGGACGTCCGATCGGTCAGAAGTTATCTATAGTCACCAAAGCGGCAGCAGGCCATTGCCCATAATGTTTTTGATGGTCAGATCACCAGCAGGCACTCGCCCATAATTTTTTCTATGGTCAGCTAAGCAGCAGGCACTCGCCTATAATTTTTTTAAATGGTCAGCTCAGCAGCAGGCCCTCACCCATAATTTTTTCCATGGTCAGATCAGCAACAGACCCTCACCCCTAATGTTTTAGAGGTACAGATCAGCAGCAGGTCCTCGCCCCTAAAGTTTTAGATGGTCAGATCAGCAGGCCCTTGCTCCAAATGTTTTTGAGGGTCACCGGCAGGCCATCAATCATAATTTTTCAAGGGTGTGTATGATACCCTCCTTTATGTGTAATAAAGGGTGTATTGGAGTGCCGGTCCCATGTAATTTTTGGCAGCCCTTTCACTTAGTTCATAGGCTTTATGAGTGTAGGAGTCCTACTACCTGAACTATTGTACAACAATGTGAATGAGTCCCTCCTTTATGTGATATACAGGTTGTATC